>NW_024582451.1:882419-891215 GCF_018398535.1 Haplochromis burtoni
AGAGGGGGCAGAGCAGCCGCTGACATGAACGACAATAGAACTGCAGCTTCTCCTGGTCGTGTTCTGGACAAGTCAGCACCTGAGCGAGACAGGCAAAACAGATGAGAACAATTTAATCTGAGGCACATTTTACTGAGTAGAAGAAAACAGGAATGTAGCACACAAGTGTGAGTATGCCTGGGTAATTTATTGCTTTGCCTTTTGCTAAGCAGCCAAGAGCCAGTGGAGGGCTCTGAAAAACAAAAGTAAAGTAAATGTAAAGGGGTCTCTGTATTTTCTTCTTGTGTTGTTACAATCTAAGTGGGTCAGAAATCCATATTTTGCACATGGAAAGAAACCATAACTGTTCCATCCATGCAGTCTTATGGTAATGTAGAATTACTATCCTTTATGCCACTTGAACTGTGCCTCGCATGGCAATCACACTTTCTATATAATGCAGTGCAATATAACCACACCCAGTTTACCACTTATTTAACAACATATACCATTAATACTTATAAACCCTCAGCAAAGCATGTCTTGTTGAAAAGTGTAAGAAAAGACTTCATGTCTGCTGCCTCCTCTCTGATGGATATTTACTTTTATAATAACAGATGCAACAATAAACTGAACTTTCTAATAATGAGTTAAGGGTATGCACAAATAGTCCCAGTAAATGTAATAAAATAGGCAGCCAGTCATAAGAATGTAGGCCCAAAGGTGCAAGGGAGCTAAAACAGCTTGTTACAGAAAGAAAATAACAAAGGGGCTTATTATTATATAAATAAGACTCATGCAAAGCAACTCCAAGAATAAAAATATGGTACTGGAAACTTTGACAATACACACATTTTGTGCTATTCTTTGGATTTACTGACAACACTGCTTATGCTGTTTCTTTATTTGGCAAGATGATCAGCTGAAAAACAAGTCAATTATAAAACATGAATCCTATATTGGAAGTTATTATTCCTATACATTCTAAGGCTGCTTCTTCTACCCTGAAGCCAAACAACACAGAGAAGAATGCACGAAGAGAAGTCTCTGAAGATTTCCCCTCAAAAAAAAAGAAATAAAGCGCTAATCTAAGATCTATTCTATCAAATCAGAGAGTGATTACTCAGCGTAAACAAAAAGGGAAACCTGTTATGAGTCTGGCAAGAAGCCTGCACAAAACAGGGCTGATCTGTTTCTTTCAGCAGTTCCTGCGTGAACGCCATGAGCCCAGCGTGCTCCAACAAGCCACGTCTCTCCGCCACTTGAGCAGTCAGTGCCTCGCCTCGTTTCTGCCGTGCCCCCTCCAGCCTGGGTGAGCGAAGTGTGACGCTCGGCGAGAGCGGCCGTCAAATCCCTGATGCATGACCGTTACATGTCATGCATGCGGTCATGCAAGACTGTTACATGACCATTATTTATTTAATTTACTTTAATAGTCTCATGCAAAGAGTCCTCTTAAAGACACAGCACCCCAAACTTTACATTTCATATTTTATTGTCTTTTGTTCTGCAGCAATTCCAGATTCAAAAGCAGTCCTGAGATCATAACATCAGAAACATTTTGTAAAACATGCTGCAAGTTTTTAGAATTCTCCAAATCCTCAAATGCAAACATTCACTGTAACAGCACACGAGTGTGGTTTGTTAAAGAATATGTTTTAAAAAAGTGAAGGAAGGAGGAGTGGTTGGAGATGAAAGGAGCATTCTAGAGGGAGGGGGGAGGGATACTGGGTGTGGTGATGTATAAAGCATCTTTGCCACCCATTGGTTCATCACAACAGCTCTACCAAGATCAACAGTAGCCTCCAATTGTCTTAAACCTCAGCACTGGTGAGTAGAAAATCCTACAAGTGCTTTTTTTGTTTGTTATCTGCTTTTATTTGCTCGCTCTGGAAACCTTTCCTGGTGTTTTCTTGATTGTTTGTTTGTTCGTTTTGATCAAGCAATGCTCATTACAGTTAGTTTTGTATGAATGCACATTAAGAATTAGCAGAAAAGTATTGATGAACTGCAAAGTTTATCACATCCATGTGAACTTTAATGCTTAAACTTCTCTTCTTGGTTATGAAACTTGATGCTGCAAAAGACTGAGCTCATTTTGTCTGAATCCAACTAACTTGTTTGGAAACTCATTTTTACAGATGCATTAAAGTTTTTGGGGGGGTTAGGAGCGATTCTCACCTTTAACTGCAACCTAATTGAGGAATGATGCGGTACAGGTTTTGTGCTCTCTTTCCTTGTAACTCCCTTCGGTTTCCAAACTCTCTGATGCCAAAGTTTCTTCAGCTTAGCGCACCCTAGAGAGGGAAAAACATTGTATGATTCACAACATAACCACTAGCAAATCTCTTGGGTTTATACAGTCAAGTGGAAAGACGCATAATTTAGATATACTATGTTAGAAGAACAGACATCTGATGTTGCTTTGGGGACTTTAATTAAGCTGTAACCCGCTTCCTTATCTCCTTCTGCTGTTGCCATAACAATGTCCTGTGTCACTTGGCAGAGACGCTACATTAGAGACCGCTGAAAAGGGAAATAAGAGTGGTGGGGCCCAGGTGGAAATCTTGAGTTTATTTTTATCAAGCTCCACTGAGAACCCAGAGAAACTTTGGCAAAGACAAACAGTAATATCAGCCACTGTTTTCTGCTATGAACTCCAGTATGCACTTGCACATGCATATGTTTTACTGCATGTATACATATATAATTCCAGAATTTAAATATATTAGCAATGTAATTTGTAGAAGTGGTTCAAAAGTAACTGAAAGGAGCTTCACTGCATCATTATTTTAGGCAAACCTAAAATGGACCTCACAGGGTTAAACGACTCAGTCTCTTTCACTCTGGTTTTACCAAACAGGCCCTGCCTATTCCCCTTTTTCTCCCTCGTTTACTTCTAAATAATTCCTCGTGTTCCAAATATCAATGATGTCCTTTGTTAAGATCCTACATTTGACCACAATACCACGTGATTCAGCCTAATCTGCACCAGATAATGAGTCATAGCAGAATTATGTGTAAACGTTATTCTTTATAGCAGTATGTTTGCACTGAAGCATCGCAGCAATTTCCTAATGTTGTAAACCCGCTCAACATTTGGCAATAAAACCCTTTCTGATTCTGATTCTAATCAGTGTGGATTTCCTGATAAACAAATACCACTGCAGTCTCAGACGTAACATTATGTTTTCCTTCTGTCTCCCTAAACTAGCCCCAATCATGTCTCAACTCCAGCAGGGTATGGCACTGCTCATTGGCACCTTTCATAAATACTCTGGCAAGGAGGGAGACAAACTCACCCTAAGCAAGGGAGAGCTGAAGGAACTTCTTCAAACTGAGCTTGGAGACATATTTGGCGTAAGTGGTCTCTATCCTCCCTCTATCTCACACCCAGTAGGTTGCCTGAAAACACTGGCATACTGATGCAGAGCTTTTACTTTGAGAGAGTGGAAAATACACAGATTTTCCACTGTGGTTTGCGTAACTATTTGAGCAGAAGTAGGCTGAGCAGTTCTTTGTTTTATGATCACTTAGTGTCTAAATTCAAGCTAACACTTTTCTCCACTGCAGAAATCCGATGACAAGGCAAAAGTGGACAAGATCTTCAAGGATCTGGACGCAAACGCGGACGGCACTGTGGATTTTCAAGAGTACGTCACGATGGTCGCCTGCATCACTATGCTCTGCAACGAGTTCTTCTGCAAAAAATAAGGATTCGAGCGCCACCTTGGGGCCAACTGAGAGAGCTGCCGTTCGGTGACAGGAAGTGTCCCTTGACAGCTGTTTTGAAGAAGATATAAACACAAATATATGACAGTGAATTCAAACTTGTACTGAAATCCAAAATGAAATAAATCTTTTTTTTCTCTCTCTGAAAGACTAGAGTTGCATTTTGTGCATTCTTTAACTGGGAGAACTATTTGTTCCAGTATTGAGCAATTGCAGAATCTTTGGAAGGCTTATGATAACAAGAATGTTTGCCTCGAAAATCAAAATGTTTCTATCAGCAGAGTTCATGCTTTGCAGCTGAAGTATCGTCTAAGTTTCCTGAAGTGTTCAGGAAAGGAGCAATACCACTGCAAGTTCTGACAGGAAGGATGTTCCTTGTCTCATCCTGGAGATGCGGACTAAATCTACCAATTTTTTTTACTTTTTTTTTTTTTTGTTTGGATCTTTAGCCATCAGAATTGTTGTCTTAAGGCCAAGAAAGATGCCAAGCGGATTTATTTTACCAAGTGGATCATCATGGCCTTGCCATATTGGTCCATTTGATTGACCTTTATTATAATTATGAATTTATTTTATTTTCGGTTGCTACAAACGGGACAGACATGACTGGGGGATAGGACAGGGAGAAAGAATGAAAGAAAGAGAGGGAGAGAAAGAAAACCAAAGGGGAGAAGAGACGGTGAGAAGGGGGAAGAAAGAAAGAAAAACAAACAAAACACCTGGATCACCTGTATGGAGAAAAAAAACAGAAGAGAAAGCAAACAACAAAAGAGCAACATAATAAAAAACAGCACCATCACAATAAACTAGCTAGCAGTAGATACAGTAGATACTAAATAATAAACGATATTGTGCAGCACGCAAGATAGACAGCGCACAATGTGCTTTGAGGCAGCAGCCAAGAAAGCTGTAGTCCGCGTCTGTGAATACCCATGTGTACACCTGTGTGCATACCTGTGTGGATCAGCATGCTTGCATTCCAAAGGTTTCTCCATGTAACGATCTGCTAGGGAGTGTGGGGAGCCATAGCCCCGTCCACCAGGGTATGAAGCAGGTATGGAGGAGATCCAGGCCCCAGATATCCAGAGGCCCCAGAGTACAAGGACCCGAGGAGGACCACCAAAAGGGGGGGGAACCGTGCCACCCTCCTGGGAAGAGCTGAGTAGAGCCCCAAATGAGAGGTCACCCCGCAGCTACGGAGCAGAGGCCAGAGGGGGTTGCAGTGGCGTGCCCGCGGGCTCTGCCGGCAGCCAGCTGTGCCAGAGAGGACCGAGCTTCAGGCCCAGAGGCCAGAGGCCTGAGGGCATCCCACCCCCCGGAAGGAGCCCAGCCGGGCCACAGGCGCCCGGCCCCGCCAATCGGCCACCAGGAGTGAGCCGGTACATACATGAGCGCCCAGCCCCAGACGACAAGGACCACCAACACACCAACGTCTGAGGGCATCAGCCACCGGCAGGGAGTGTGGTGAGGGGAGATAGGCCTCCGTACTTTAGAGGGCCTGAGATGTACCCAGAGAGGTTGAGTCTAAGACCCAACCTGACATATAGACACAGACGAACAGGCGCACGCGGACACAAACGTGCATTCCCACCCCCATATACACAACCAAATACTCGGCACTCACCCAACATGTAGACAGACACAAATAGACACTGAAGAAAACTTTGAAAGAAGCAAGAACACAAGCCTGATCTCACTACTAAAAAGTGAACTTCTTAAGCAAAACATCCTTATATCATACATCCTTAAATTTAACACTCTGAGTTTCAATTTGGAACCCATTTCCACACAATGAATTAAGATATGTGTAATATTCGGAAATGACACAGGGAAAAAGTACTGAATGCATGAAGAAACACAAGAAACATTTAATGATGGGCAAAACTGGCGAATTCTCTCAGGCCCTTTGCAACTTTATTGTTGCAAAACATACTGATTTCATTGGTTAAAGAAGAATTTCTAAACTACTGAAGGTTTCAGTGTTGGGGCCATAATCCGAAAGTGGAAAGAACACAATTGCAGCACGACCAGGTACTCTCCGCAAGATTTCCAGCAGAGTGTCACGGTCAGCGGGGGCAGACCGTGTGGAGAGTGTGTGTGGTGGACCCAGGCGCGAACACAGTCGAGGAGACGGGAGTGAACTTAAACTGAGAGCGAGCCTTTATTCGGGCTGATGCAGAGGGGAGTGGACAAAACATAATAGGGACAGAGACTGCAACTAACCAAAAACCTAAACTGGAGAAACGCTAACCTGACTGAAAAGAATAACTATGATCGCTGTGAACAGAATGTTGTGCAGATGCATGGTAACTGAACCAAATGGCGTGCCGAAACAGACATAAACATGACCTGCACGGAACCTCATTGTGCAACTGCATGAAAAACAACACAAACCAAATGGCAAACATAAACTGCATAAAATCCTGAAAACCACTTAACTTGACCAGGGGGCGGTACACAGACAACACGACAACAAACAAAGGAAGACTGAGGACTTAAATACACACATGAGGTGATCAGGGGAAGTGGAGACACATGAGAACACAGCTGACTCGAATGAAACATAATGACAATACAGGGGAGAGTAACACTAACTACAATGAACAAAGAACACCAGACTCTTACAAAATAAAACAGGAAACACGGAGACATAGACATGGAGATAAAACATGACATGAACTTAACATAACCACATAGACATGAAACATGACATGAACTTAACCGCATAGACATGAGATGTAGACGCAGGAACCAGGGAGACTGAGTACAGGCGGAGATGACAGAAATAACTAAGAAATAAGGTCTGAACAGCAACCTAGAAATTAACTTTGAAAATGAATACAAAAAATACATAAAACTCAAACACTGGGTCACACGACCCAGTACCGTGACACAGAGGAGTGAAAAGAATTATCTGAAGAGTTGAAAGAAAACAATAAGTAATGCACTCAACCACGTTGCCCTGTATCCATGCTCATTGCTGAAGAAAAAGCATGTTAAACTAAAAACTGGATGTTAGCCTTGATGTTATTAAATTGTATTATTTTCCATCAAATCAAGCCAATGGGCCTGATTTGTTCATCCATTGTTGTTAATGAATCACATTAAGTGTTAGCAGAGAAGGCGTTAATATTAGTAAATTTGATAAAAATAAAGATTAAACTTGTAGAAATCATAATTATCACAACTAATTATTTAACTTTTTACTAAATGACAGTAAATCAATATTACTAAGTTGCCAAAATTATAATTTTATGTTCTACATTTTCAGACAGATGTTAAACAATTCTGTGGCTTAAGACCGCATGTTCCTGTGGCCGGTTCGTGAATGGTGGCCTCTGATACCATCCACTTTCAAGCACAGTGGGCTGCCCTCGGTGGCGATGACGTCCACGTAGAGGCCTGGAATGTCATGGTCCCTGTGCCTCACCAGCTGATCCCGTATTAGGCAACATTTGTTTTGGTTGTTTTGCTCTTTCTCTCCCTCCCCCTCTCTCTCTCTCTCCTGCTGGGGCAGTGGTCAATACGGGCTCCCGCCCCTGGCCCACGCACCTAGCTGCCATCTCCACACCTGCTGCCTATCTGCTGAGCCCTAATTAAGATGGCAGCACTGTGCTACTTGTCGCTGGATCATTGAGCTATCAGCGTCAGTTGCTCAGTAGTTTGAAGAATTCGAATTTGAGTCTGAATCTGTGAGTTATGTCTGTCAGTTAATCTGTAACTGAAGTTTTTTTGTGCAGATCTTTCCCTGCCTGCCTGTGATCCTGTGAACGAGTGCGTGGATGTGTGTGACCCAGTTACGGAGTGAGGAGAGGGATTTGGAGACCTTTTGGAACGTGTTTGATCCCCTTCCTTTCACTCACGGACCCTGAGCTCTAGACCCCCCTTTCCCTCTCCAGCACATTCTATATATTACCACCTGGTGTAGTTTGTGTAAATAAATTAACTTCTTCTCCACAAGGATAATAATCGCGACATAGTAAGTGGCCGGCGAAGGTGAGGTGGTACAGGCCGAGCTGGATCGGATGGCGGTGTAGCACCGCAGGACCAGACGAGGCAGGACCAGACGAGGCAGGACCAGAAGCATGGAAGTTGCTGGTGTTGGAGCAGATGGTGGCTGAACAGCCCAGAGCTGTCAGCAGACACGAAGATGTGCTGGCTGGGTCCTCCAGGACCCCAGTTAATGAGGCGTGATGCTGGGAGGGCTCCTCAGAACCCCAAGCTTTTTTGGCATGATACTTGACGGGCTCCTGGGTCCCTCCAGCTGACAAGGCATGAGGCTGTACAGGCTCCTTGGGCCCTCCAGCTGATGAGACATGCGGCTGGCTGGGTTGTCCTGAACCCCCAGCTGACAAGGCAGGATGCTGGACAGGCTCTTCGGACCCTCCAGCTAACGAGACAGGATGCCGGCTGGGTTCTCTTGAACCCCCAGCTAGAACAGAAGACGGCTGGATGGGCACCTCGGACCCTCCAGCAGAGGTTGGCGGATAACCGAGGCCCCCAGACCCTCCAACGGAGGCAGGCAACTGAACGGGTCCCCCTGACCGTCCAGCGGAGACAGGGCCAGCTTTTGAGAACCAGCAGATGTTTTAATGAAGTGTGTTCCCTGCTTGAGATAAGAAGTAGAAGATTGTGGCTGAACTGATGAGTGGACTGACAGTTGAACTAAAGGCGACTGAACAGGCAACTGAGGTGCAGGCCGTGCTAAAGGCTGAGCTAGCAACAAACACAGGAGACTGAGCTATAGGTAGAGGGGACACTGTTGACTGAACTGAGGTTAGCTGAGCGGCTGACTGAACTGTGAGCAGCTGAGCGGCTGCAGTCTCAGGAACACCAGTCTCTTTAACAAGGGTTGTGGGTAGGGTTGCCAACTGTCCCTTAAAAAATACGGAATTGTCCCGTATTTCGAAACAAAAGTACACGTCCCGTATTGAGCTAATAAGGGACGCACTTTGTCCCGTAATACAGTGAGAATCAAAAGTAGTCTATAAATGTTTATGGAATTAACGCTTTGTTTGAAAACATAATTCCCAGCCCCTCTCCTGCTTTGTGACCAATGAGCTGACAGCACACTTATGACAATTC
>NW_024582451.1:891240-892991 GCF_018398535.1 Haplochromis burtoni
GTGTCACTTGGCAGAGACGCTACATCAGAGACCGCTGAAAAGGGAAATAAGAGTGGTGGGGCCCAGGTGGAAATC
This sequence comes from Haplochromis burtoni, assembly GCF_018398535.1. NCBI lineage: Eukaryota > Metazoa > Chordata > Actinopteri > Cichliformes > Cichlidae > Haplochromis > Haplochromis burtoni. The sequence continues at coordinate 891,316 of NW_024582451.1, forward strand.
TTGAGTTTATTTTTATCAAGCTCCACTGAGAACCCAGAGAAACTTTGGCAAAGACAAACAGTAATATCAGCCACTGTTTTCTGCTATGACCTCCAGTATGCACTTGCACATGCATATGTTTTACTGCATGTTTACATATATAATTCCAGAATTTAAATATATTAGCAATGTAATTTGTAGAAGTGGTTCAAAAGTAACTGAAAGGAGCTTCACTGCATCATTATTTTAGGCAAACCTAAAATGGACCTCACAGGGTTAAACGACTCACTCTTTCACTCTGGTTTTACCAAACAGGCCCTGCCTATTCCCCCTTTTCTCCCTCGTTTACTTCTAAATAATTCCTCGTGTTCCAAATATCAATGATGTCCTTTGTTAAGATCCTACGTTTGACCACAATACCACGTGATTCAGCCTAATCTGCACCAGATAATGAGTCATAGCAGAATTATGTGTAAACGTTATTCTTTATAGCAGTATGTTTGCACTGAAGCATCGCAGCAATTTCCTAATGTTGTAAACCCGCTCAACATTTGGCAATAAAACCCTTTCTGATTCTGATTCTAATCAGTGTGGATTTCCTGCATAAACAAATACCACTGCAGTCTCAGACGTAACATTATGTTTTCCTTCTGTCTCCCTAAACTAGCCCCAATCATGTCTCAACTCCAGCAGGGTATGGCACTGCTCATTGGCACCTTTCATAAATACTCTGGCAAGGAGGGAGACAAACTCACCCTAAGCAAGGGAGAGCTGAAGGAACTTCTTCAAACTGAGCTTGGAGACATATTTGGCGTAAGTGGTCTCTATCCTCCCTCTATCTCACACCCAGTAGGTTGCCTGAAAACACTGGCATACTGATGCAGAGCTTTTACTTTGAGAGAGTGGAAAATACACAGATTTTCCACTGTGGTTTGCGTAACTATTTGAGCAGAAGTAGGCTGAGCAGTTCTTTGTTTTATGATCACTTAGTGTCTAAATTCAAGCTAACACTTTTCTCCACTGCAGAAATCCGATGACAAGGCAAAAGTGGACAAGATCTTCAAGGATCTGGACGCAAACGCGGACGGCACTGTGGATTTTCAAGAGTACGTCACGATGGTCGCCTGCATCACTATGCTCTGCAACGAGTTCTTCTGCAAAAAATAAGGATCCGAGCGCCACCTTGGGGCCAACTGAGAGAGCTGCCGTTCGGTGACAGGAAGTGTCCCTTGACAGCTGTTTTGAAGAAGATATAAACACAAATATATGACAGTGAATTCAAACTTGTACTGAAATCCAAAATGAAATAAATCTTTTTTTTCTCTCTGAAAGATTAGTTTGCATTTTGTGTATTCTTACATTAACTGGGAGAATTTTTGTTTCAGTATTGAGCAATTGCAGAATCTTTGGAAGGCTTATGATAACAAGAATGTTTCCCTCAAAAAACAAAATGTTTCTATCAGCAGAGTTCATGCTTTGCAGCTGAAGTATCGTCTAAGTCTCCTGAAGTGACTTCAGGAAAGGAGCAATACCACTGCAAGTTCTGACAGGAAGGATGTCACCAACGCTGACAGAGATGCAGAACTGAAAATATCTACCAGAGCAGGCTTTTTGAAGTTGCGCTGAAGAAACTTTTTTTTTTCTTTTGTTTGGATCTTTAGCCATCAGAATTGTTGTCTTAAGGCCAAGAAAGATGC
>NW_024582451.1:894098-920260 GCF_018398535.1 Haplochromis burtoni
TGCATTCCCACCCCCATATACACAACCAAATACTCGGCACTCACCCAACATGTAGACAGACACAAATAGACACTGAAGAAAACTTTGAAAGAAGCAAGAACACAAGCCTGATCTCACTACTAAAAAGTGAACTTCTTAAGCAAAACATCCTTATATCATACATCCTTAAATTTAACACTCTGAGTTTCAATTTGGAACCCATTTCCACACAATGAATTAAGATATGTGTAATATTCGGAAATGACACAGGGAAAAAGTACTGAATGCATGAAGAAACACAAGAAACATTTAATGATGGGCAAAACTGGCGAATTCTCTCAGGCCCTTTGCAACTTTATTGTTGCAAAACATACTGATTTCATTGGTTAAAGAAGAATTTCTAAACTACTGAAGGTTTCAGTGTTGGGGCCATAATCCGAAAGTGGAAAGAACACAATTGCAGCACGACCAGGTACTCTCCGCAAGATTTCCAGCAGAGTGTCACGGTCAGCGGGGGCAGACCGTGTGGAGAGTGTGTGTGGTGGACCCAGGCGCGAACACAGGCGAGGAGACGGGAGTGAACTTAAACTGAGAGCGAGCCTTTATTCGGGCTGATGCAGAGGGGAGTGGACAAAACATAATAGGGACAGAGACTGCAACTAACCAAAAACCTAAACTGGAGAAACGCTAACCTGACTGAAAAGAATAACTATGATCGCTGTGAACAGAATGTTGTGCAGATGCATGGTAACTGAACCAAATGGCGTGCCGAAACAGACATAAACATGACCTGCACGGAACCTCATTGTGCAACTGCATGAAAAACAACACAAACCAAATGGCAAACATAAACTGCATAAAATCCTGAAAACCACTTAACTTGACCAGGGGGCGGTACACAGACAACACGACAACAAACAAAGGAAGACTGAGGACTTAAATACACACATGAGGTGATCAGGGGAAGTGGAGACACATGAGAACACAGCTGACTCGAATGAAACATAATGACAATACAGGGGAGAGTAACACTAACTACAATGAACAAAGAACACCAGACTCTTACAAAATAAAACAGGAAACACGGAGACATAGACATGGAGATAAAACATGAGATGAACTTAACCACAGACATGAAACATGACATGAACTTAACCGCATACACATGAAACGTAGACGCAGGAACCAGGGAGACTGAGTACGGGGGGGAGATGACAGAAATAGCTAAGAAATAAGGTCTGAACAGCAACCTAGAAATTAACTTTGAAAATGAATACAAAAAATACATAAAACTCAAACACTGGGTCACACGACCCAGTACCGTGACACAGAGGAGTGAAAAGAATTATCTGAAGAGTTGAAAGAAAACAATAAGTAATGCACTCAACCACGTTGCCCTGTATCCATGCTCATTGCTGAAGAAAAAGCATGTTAAACTAAAAACTGGATGTTAGCCTTGATGTTATTAAATTGTATTATTTTCCATCAAATCAAGCCAATGGGCCTGATTTGTTCATCCATTGTTGTTAATGAATCACATTAAGTGTTAGCAGAGAAGGCGTTAATATTAGTAAATTTGATAAAAATAAAGATTAAACTTGTAGAAATCATAATTATCACAACTAATTATTAAACTTTTTACTAAATGACAGTAAATCAATATTACTAAGTTGCCAAAATTATAATTTTATGTTCTACATTTTCAGACAGATGTTAAACAATTCTGTGGCTTAAGACCGCATGTTCCTGTGGCCGGCTCGTGAATGGTGGCCTCTGATACCATCCACTTTCAAGCACAGTGGGCTGCCCTCGGTGGCGATGACGTCCACGTAGAGGCCTGGAATGTCATGGTCCCTGTGCCTCACCAGCTGATCCCGTATTAGGCAACATTTGTTTTGGTTGTTTTGCTCTTTCTCTCCCTCCCCCTCTCTCTCTCTCTCCTGCTGGGGCAGTGGTCAATACGGGCTCCCGCCCCTGGCCCACGCACCTAGCTGCCATCTCCACACCTGCTGCCTATCTGCTGAGCCCTAATTAAGATGGCAGCACTGTGCTACTTGTCGCTGGATCATTGAGCTATCAGCGTCAGTTGCTCAGTAGTTTGAAGAATTCGAATTTGAGTCTGAATCTGTGAGTTATGTCTGTCAGTTAATCTGTAACTGAAGTTTTTTTGTGCAGATCTTTCCCTGCCTGCCTGTGATCCTGTGAACGAGTGCGTGGATGTGTGTGACCCAGTTACGGAGTGAGGAGAGGGATTTGGAGACCTTTTGGAACGTGTTTGATCCCCTTCCTTTCACTCACGGACCCTGAGCTCTAGACCCCCCTTTCCCTCTCCAGCACATTCTATATATTACCACCTGGTGTAGTTTGTGTAAATAAATTAACTTCTTCTCCACAAGGATAATAATCGCGACATAGTAAGTGGCCGGCGAAGGTGAGGTGGTACAGGCCGAGCTGGATCGGATGGCGGTGTAGCACCGCAGGACCAGACGAGGCAGGACCAGACGAGGCAGGACCAGAAGCATGGAAGTTGCTGGTGTTGGAGCAGATGGTGGCTGAACAGCCCAGAGCTGTCAGCAGACACGAAGATGTGCTGGCTGGGTCCTCCAGGACCCCAGTTAATGAGGCGTGATGCTGGGAGGGCTCCTCAGAACCCCAAGCTTTTTTGGCATGATACTTGACGGGCTCCTGGGGCCCTCCAGCTGACAAGGCATGAGGCTGTACAGGCTCCTTGGGCCCTCCAGCTGATGAGACATGCGGCTGGCTGGGTTGTCCTGAACCCCCAGCTGACAAGGCAGGATGCTGGACAGGCTCTTCGGACCCTCCAGCTAACGAGACAGGATGCCGGCTGGGTTCTCTTGAACCCCCAGCTAGAACAGAAGACGGCTGGATGGGCACCTCGGACCCTCCAGCAGAGGTTGGCGGATAACCGAGGCCCCCAGACCCTCCAACGGAGGCAGGCAACTGAACGGGTCCCCCTGACCGTCCAGCGGAGACAGGGCCAGCTTTTGAGAACCAGCAGATGTTTTAATGAAGTGTGTTCCCTGCTTGAGATAAGAAGTAGAAGATTGTGGCTGAACTGATGAGTGGACTGACAGTTGAACTAAAGGCGACTGAACAGGCAACTGAGGTGCAGGCCGTGCTAAAGGCTGAGCTAGCAACAAACACAGGAGACTGAGCTATAGGTAGAGGGGACACTGTTGACTGAACTGAGGTTAGCTGAGCGGCTGACTGAACTGTGAGCAGCTGAGCGGCTGCAGTCTCAGGAACACCAGTCTCTTTAACAAGGGTTGTGGGTAGGGTTGCCAACTGTCCCTTAAAAAATGGAATTGTCCCGCATTTCGAAACAAAAGTACACGTCCCGTATTGAGCTAATAAGGGACACACTTTGTCCCGTAATACAGTGAGAATCAAAAGTAGTCTATAAATGTTTATGGAATTAACGCTTTGTTTGAAAACATAATTCCCAGCTCCTCTCCTGCTTTGTGACCAGTGAGCTGACAGCACACTTATGACAATTCGAGTATGACGATTCAGATTACCGCTCATCTCATTGGTCGAGGAAAGGTTGCTTACGGAGAAAATACCGGAAGACAACAGATGACCACAACAACAAACATGGCCAACAGGGAAACAAACGCTGACACTGCGGTGCAAGTCTCGGACATTTACGTGTTTGCGCGTGAGCAGTGTGAGCGGCTGTGGTGACACAGCTTCTCGTTACCCCACGTATACTAAACGATGCACGATGAAGGCCAAAATCGGGCCGATCACCAAATCGATTGCACGACTCAAAAATCGTCTCAAAATGGGCCAAAAATCGCACAGTGTAAGCCCAGCATTAGAGCAGCAATGTTTGTTCCCCTCAGAGAAAGAAAGAAAAAGGCTGCAAAAGTACAGGGAGGAATGGGAAGAGGAAAACACCTGGCTGGGAAAATGCACGATAACACCTTTAAAGCGCACTGCACTGTGTGCCGGCGCACTTTTTCCATAGGCATGCTTCTAGTGGTGGGCACATGAAGAACATGAGGGGCGTGAAAGCTCGGGGAACCCTTAACCAATTTTTTGTCCACCAGGCCACGGCAGAAGCAGATATGGTATGTAAACACTGGTTTGTTTTTTTTAAACCCTCTGGTTAAGATAAGATAAGATAAGATAGAACTTTATTAATCCCTCGGGTGGGTTCCTCTGGGAAATTCGATTTCCAAAAAAGCACAGCAACGACCGAAGTTACAGAATATTATATATATATATACACACACACACACACACACACACACACACACACACACACACAACAACACAAAATATATATAAATACAGAGACAATATAAATAAAATATACGAAGGGGATAAATAGAATAAATAGGAATAAAAAATAAAAATACAAGTGAATTGCACATTTCAAGTATTGAGGTCTATTGCACTGTTGACTATTTACAAAAGTATTGCACAAAAGGTATTGCACAGTGAGGTGAAGAGGCACTACAGCTTAGTTGTTCCCCCCTCCTTTGTCCTCCTGTTTCCCCTCCCTCTCCCCTCCAGAGAGGAGTTAAACAGTCTGATGGCGTGTGGGACAAAGGAGTTTTTAAGTCTGTTAGTTCTTGTCTTGGGGAGAAGCAACCTGTCACTGAACAGACTCTTCTGGTTGTTAATGGCCGTGTGCAGAGGATGCCTGGCATTGTCCATAATGTCCACAGTTTCTTTAATGTCCTTTTCTCTGCCACTGTCACCAGAGTGTCCAGCTTCATGCCGACCACAGAGCTAGCCCTCCTGATCAGTTTCTCCAGCCTGGATGAGTCCTTCTTTGCTGTGCTGCTCCCCCAGCACACCACAGCATAGAAAAGTACTCCAGCAACCACTGACTGGTAAAACATCCTCAGGAGCTTCCTGCAGATGTTAAAAGACCTCAGCCTCCTGAGGAAGTACAGTCGGCTTTGTGCTTTTTTATACAGGTGCTCTGTGTTGCATGACCAGTCCAGTTTATTGTCCACCCACAGCCCGAGGTACTTGTACTTGTTGACCACCTCCACCTCCTCCCCCTCTATCTGAACCGGCAGTGGACCTGCTCTAGACCTCCCGAAGTCCACAACCAGTTCCTTAGTCTTTGAGGTGTTGAGTTGCAGGTGGTTTGTATGACTCCATGCGACAAAGTTCCTCACCAGACTTCTGTTTAAGGTTAAGGTTAAGGTTAATATGGGCATGTGCAGTGAATATCAGCGCTATGTGGCCAGAAGTGTGATAATATAATTTATTTTGTGTAATAAACAACTGCAAGGATAGATGATTACAACAAATAGATACTAATACATAAAAGTAATACATAGATGAATAATGATGATGAGTTAAGATGCGTAATCATGGGAACAAGTGGGTTTACAAACAGGAGCAGCTGATTAGCTTTAGAAAAGCTGAAATAATACCTCAACTGAAGCCAATTGTACTAAATGCACTATATGTGCACTGTTACAAGAATATTTTTTCGTTCTATTGTTTTCTATTAATTTATATCATTTTAAGTTAAGCAGGACATGTCATGGTCTGGGTGGGTACCTGCAGGTCTCCAACAGCGGCCCCTCCTCCTTTAGGCAGAGTTCGGTTGCTCCTCCCTGGCTGACCACCTGTGAGCAATTATGCCAGCAGTATATCAGACCTGCGCTCTCAACCATTCATCGCCTGAGTATCTGATATCCCCATGTTAGTCAAGTGGAGCATCATAACTCTGTCCTGAATCTTTGTGATGACTTACTTGTTCTTCTTGTTCTCAGAGATAGCACCTGGAGTGGAGGTCTTGTCTCCCTCACTCCCGCCTTCCTGGACCTGGGCCGCTTGCTGCTGACACGACGTGGCCTACCGGCCCACCACTCACTTGCCTGCCTCCCCATGTCTCGACCGCTTCCGGGCCTTCCTCCCCACCTGTCCCCTCCACCTGAAACCAAGTAAGGCAACTCAATTCAACTGTGGAGGATCATTGATTGTCTGCTGGATCCTACTGACCGTGATCTTCTCTTATTCCAGTGCCCCGGCCCCTACCTAGTCCTGTTTCCACCTCCCCGCTGCCTCTGCTGTTCAGCCGTCTCCTAGACGTGTCTAGGTCACCCTCCATTATCTTAGATTATCCTACGCGCCACTAGTGTGGTGGCGTCGTTTTGTTTTTTGCTTGTGTTTGCCTGTGGGCAGAAATAAATCATTTGTTCCCTTATCGTCTCGCTTCCGGGTTGGTTTCTGCACCTGTGTCCATCTCTGTTCCGTCGTGCCGCTGGGCCGTGACAGAACAGAGTTCTTTTAAAGAAAGATTTGCTTATATTCTCAAAAGTTAAGCATGACAGGCTTCTGTTTAAGAAAGAGACCTGTTTTACTGTGTTAATGTTGTCATTTTGAGCTAAAAATAAATGGCTAAATGATCATTTGTTTCCCATATGGTCATATCACAAAGAATATGTATCTGCTTAAATCAAATTCAAGTCAAATGGTTAAAAAATAATTTCACACACAAAAAAAAGAGCTACAAAATTCACCACACTGGGAAGGGTGAACTGGGTTGCCCGGCCCTGGCCACGAGGTGTCCCTTATTTATTTTTCAGGGAGTTGGCAACCCTAGTTGTGGGTGAGCCAAGGAAAACACCATTTCCCTCACTTGCTGCACAGAAAATAAATCCAGAAGAAATAGTCCTAGTGTAAGAGTCAGTGTTCCTCTCACTCACCAAAGCCAGTTGTTTAGATGTCCCAACATCCATATGATGCTCACACCACTGGCGCAAGCATCATTTCCTCCTCACAGATGTCTCCAAATGGCCGGGTAACGTCACATCCGGCGGTTTGGATGGAACATCCTCTGTCAAGCCGAGCAGACGAGCGGTAGCGGCGAAGGGATGAAGCTCATGGAGGAGGAAATCCTGTGCGAGCAGGTGCAGTGAGTCCAGTAGCCAGGATTGACTGGAAATAAGTTGCTGTAGTCTGGCTTCCACAGTGCAGAGAAATCCCTGTCCTTCATGTTCGAGCCACAGGTTAATCAACCTCAAAGCAGCCAACAGCCAACATTCAGAAGAAGCCCCTTTCCACTGCTTATATCTGCGATCTCATTCTTTTGGTCACTACCGAATTTTCATTTGTATTGCTCTATTTTATAAATGAATCAAATCAATAGGAGAGTTACAAAAGAAGAGTCGACCTGTGCCTCACATCAGTTTTGAGGATTTCTTAACTTTTTGAAAGTACATTTTGCAAGTTTATCTACAGCTGTTTCTCCTGTGCACTAGTGCATGGACTGATGTATAAATGTCTGGAAAAACTCTTAAAGACATCTAGGGCATGTTTTTGAAGCACTCCCGTCCAGTCATGTATGTGCAGTTTCATGTGTTGGCTGCAGACTGAGCAACGTTTTGTTGGCAGGTTTTAATGTCTGTCTTTTGGCCAAAGTTCTAATTGCCAGATTCGGATCCACACTTCCTTTCCTGATTCTCATTATGAGTTTTTAATTTTTTACTTATTAAGTCATAGAAACTATGTGATGCTGTCCAACAGAATAATAGAATAGGATTGCAGAACTTCAGAACTTACCCTACAATCTTTTGGTTTAAAATATTTTAATTAATGTCTCTGGATATTAAATAATCCAGGTTTAACAGTAACCTGAAGGGTCCATCCATTAGGACCCCATCCTGGTTTGGGCTCTGCCTCCAGACAGTTAACAAGACCACCCCCACACTCCCCAATCCAGACTCAACGACCACCACCACCCTCTCCAATCCAGACTCAACGACCTCCACCACACCTCTCACCCCCCTTTCCTCCTCCCTGAAACTCAGAATACACACTCAGGATGTGAGCCGACTATTCCAGAAACAGAAGCCCAGGAAAGCCCCCGGACCAGACGGCGTCTCACCCTCCTGCCTCAAAACCTGTGCTGAACAGCTGGCTCCCATCTTTACTCGCATCTTCAACAGATCCCTGGAGCTGTGTGAAGTTCCCTCCTGCTTCAAACGCTCCACCATCATCCCTGTTCCCAAGAAACCCACCATCACAGGACTGAATGACTACAGACCTGTCGCCTTGACGTCTGTGGTCATGAAATCCTTCGAACGACTGGTGTTAGCCCATCTGAAAGACATTACAGGCCACCAGCTGGACCCTCTGCAGTTTGCCTACCGGGCAAACAGGTCGGTGGATGATGCAGTGAACATGGGGCTGCATTACATCCTGCAACACCTTGACCGCCCGGGAACTTATGCCAGGGTCCTGTTTGTGGACTTTAGTTCGGCTTTTAACACCATTGTGCCTGAACTTCTTTCCTCCAAACTCTCCCAGCTCAGCGTGTCACCAGCTACCTGTCAGTGGATCACCAGCTTCCTGACAGACAGAAAGCAACAAGTGAGGCTGGGGGAGATCACCTCTGAAACCCGGTCCCTCAGTATTGGTGCCCCTCAAGGATGTGTCCTCTCACCACTACTGTTCTCCCTCTACACTAACGACTGCACCTCCAAGAACTCGGCTGTCAAACTCCTAAAGTTTGCAGATGACACCACTGTCATTGGCCTCATTCAAGATGGTGATGAGTCTGCATACCGGCAGGAAGTTGAGCGGCTGGTACTCTGGTGCAGTCAGCACAATCTGGAGCTGAACACTCTTAAAGCATGTTTAAAGTTTACTGAACAACATTTAGATAAGCCTGTGAAATACTGGAAGAAAATCTGTGAAAATCGCCGTGATGTGGGACTGTTTTTTATCGTACGGTACTGGCACATTTCATATAATCAAAGGAAGGATGGAAAAATATACCGAGACATTTTTGATAAAGATCTGCTGCCATCTGATGAAGATGAAATGCAGACAATGATCCCAACTACACAGCCAAGGAAACTCTCAGTTTGTTTCAGAGGAAGAAAATAAAGCTGCTAGAATGACTCAGCCAATCACCTGACCTGAATTCAATTGAAAATCTATAGAAAGAACTAAAGGTCAGAGTTCAGAAGGGGCTCATGGAACCTTCGGGATATGAAGACTGTTTGTGTGGAACAATGGGCCAAAATCACACCTAAGCACAGCATGCGACTAGTTTCTCCATACAGGAGGCATCTAGAAGCTGTCATCACCAACAAAGACTTTTGTGCAAAGTGTTGAATAAATTTCAGTAAGCGTGTTCAATACTTTTTCCCTGTGTCATTTCTCAGTTTTATACACAGTTTATGTATATCTGTGGTTTCATTTCTTTGCATGTGTGGATGTGATCGGTTGTTACTGACATCTGGTGAGAATTTCACATCAATAACACCTTTAGAAATATGTTTACTTAGAAAAGTGGTGACGTGTTCAAAACATATTTTAACCGCTGTACTTTTTTTGATTGTTTGAATTAGCTACTCTGCCTTGTTCGCTTGTTATCCTGTAAAAATAGGGTGCTGTCTTGAGCAATAGTGCTTCAGACTTTCTGAAGGTGTCCCTGGACTTTCAGTGGCTCCAAAGCCTCATTAGAAATTGTCTCAGTGTAAGGAAGCTATAAAGAAGTCATTCTTAAGATAGGAAAGCAAGGAGAAAAGACTGCTATGTACTAAATTACACAAATATTAGAAGGTGAAGGTATATTGCAACAAAACTGTGACAGACAACAGAAAAAAAACAACACAAAAAATGTTTTTTAGGTCATTATTGAAACCTGGAGAGCTAATCCTGAAGACTACTTAAAGAATTGGCTACTCTAACATGTCAAAGAAACTCTGTTTTTGTTGTTTGTGCTGTATTTCCATATATCTTTGCCCAGGTCTCCATAAATCACTGCATCTATTTCCCATTTTCCTAGAAAACCATGACAACAGCACATGACTGCACATGACTTTGCTTGTGTAACATTTAAGTAACTCCTGTAAGACTGAAAATGAATTAATACTTGGGACATAATATAGCATTCCTGTTTATTTCATAGCTTTTGTTGCATAGTTAGAGTGTGTGTTGCACTGCTGCATATAGTATTTTCAAAAAGTTATCCATCTCCCACTTTTGCTACTTTAATTGTACATTTTTTTCTTGAAAATTAATCAATGAATGAATCTTTGGAATTCTAGGTGTCATGGCTACTGAACGGGCCCACGCGCAGACAGTTCTTGTCAAGGAAACAAAAGGGGATTTATTTACAACAGGGATCACCTTAGTGCAAAATATATGTACAGTGAGTTGGGAGGGGGTCCGGGGCTCCAGGGAGAGAAGGGGGGGGGGATCTCCACACACACGCTTCCTTTTCCACTCAGTCACCGCCACCGCTCCTCCGCACACACGCACTCCTCTTCAGCCGCACTCGCTCCAACACTCCACACACTGCCCCACTTGGACAGGTCCGGTGATTCGGTCCAGAATCTACAGACAAGAAGTTCACGGTTAGTTCCACAACAGGAAAAACAGACAAAACTTCTTTGAATAAGCCGCGAGCACGAACTCAGGTAGTTCAACGTTCCAGCGGTGAGCTGCTCTGTGCCACTGCCTTAAATAGCAGCTGGGGAAATCAGCCCGATCAGCCGCAGGTGGATACCATCCACAGGGGTGCGTGGGCCAAGAGTGAGAGCCCGTAATGAGCTCCACCCAGGCAGAGAGGAGGAGGAGAGACAAAAAACTAAAACTAACAACAACAAAACCTGTAGCCAGCGTGGGCCAACCAGAGAGACACGGGGACCGTGACACTAGGCAATCGTTTGCAGTACTAATACGATGGATATTTGAGTCATGTGAAAAATAATTTCTCACAGGCTTCTATGCAGTCCTGTGAAAAAATACCTACAACCCATGATTCAGTACTTGTAAAACCACATTTAGCAGCAATAACTTGAAGTAATCACTTTCTGTATGACTTTATCGGTTTCTTGCATTGCTGTGGAGGAATTTTGGCCTACTCGTCTTTACAATGTTGCTTCATTGTAAAAGTCGCCTTGAGGCGCCTTGACTTGTGATTTGGCGCTATATAAATAAAATTGAATTAAATTGAAATTGAATTCAGTGCATTGAGGTTTGTGGGCATTTGTTTTTGCACAGCCTTCTCAAAGTGCCACTACAATATTTTTATCTGGCTGAGGTCTGGACTTTGATTGTGTCATTGTAACACTTTGAGTCTTTTCTTTTTCATTTATTCTGTTGGAGATTTGCTGCTGTTCTTATATTTATTGTCCTGTTGCATGATCCAGTTTCAGCCAAGCTTCAGCTGTCGGACAATTGGCTTCTCAATTGACTCGAGAATACTTTGGTATACAGATGAGTTCTTAGTCAACTTAATGACTGCAAGGTGGCCAAGTCTTGTGGCTGCAAAACAAGCCCAATCACTATCAGCAGTTTCACCATGTCTTCTGTGTGAAACAGGAAAGATAGTAATGCGAGGAAAATAATATCTTACTGTTCACATAAGATAAAGCAGGGATTAAACGCTTTTATTAGAAGTAGAACAAAAACAAGAGAACAGTTAAAACTAAATAAAGAAAAAACAACTACAACTATTTATTCTATGAAGGATTCCACTGGGAACATTACTCATGATCCACAACAAATAAATAAATCTTTTAGTCTTTTATGAAGCTTTATACTCCACACAGATGAATCCTTCCAGCGCTGACATTGCAGAAGATAAATCTACCGAAACTACATGACAGATTGTGGATCTGGATTCACCTCTTTCAATGTCCAAAATTCCCAAAAGCCCCACAGCATCTCCCAAACAACAAAGCCCCAGGTCCACATGGTTTTCCAGCAGAGTTTTACAAAGATTCTGGCCTACACTAACACCTATTTTTTTTCAGTCATCACCAAACCCTCACTCCGCCACTTGATAGTTGGTGCGAGGTATTTGTGCTGATATGATTTGTTTGTTTTTTGCCATATCTGAGTATCATGGCCTAACATCTCCACTTTGAATTTGTGAGACCTTCTCATGGCAACACTTCTAAACAAGCTGTACTTGTTCATTCTTTTTCTATTTGTACTGTCATGAACTTTAACATTTGTTCATGCTAACTAGGCAGAGTCTGAGATGTAGTTGATGGACTGTTGCAGTTTCTCTGAGCATTGCACTTTGGCAAGAATGTGGCATTCTTTTAACACACACCTGAATGCTCCAGACCAGGAAACTGCCAAAATATCTGCTTTTATAGAAGTGCTCACACTTGCTGATGATCATTTAATCAACCGCATTTGACTAGCAGCAACTAGCTAATACTTGCCCTCTTAATTCCTATGGAAACAGTAAGAGTTTACTTAAGTTTTATATGTCTGCAAAAACTTTTTTAACATGACTGCATATTATTCTACCGTAGTGCATTGTTGGCAATAAAGACAAGTCATGTGGTTTAGTGGTTTACAACCTGCAAGTTTTCATTCCAATCAAATAAGACAGGAAGTGACAGCTTATCTCTCCCTCAGTACTCTAAAACAAGGAATCAGCAAATGTGTTGTGCAATCTTGTTTAGCAGGCTTACACAAGATAACATAAAACAATCAGCTGTTCAGCATAAATGAGAAAGAAATGTTGAACATTAAAATAAGACAAGGTTGTGAAAAGTATTTGCTCCCTTCTTATTTATTTATTTATTTGCCTTTTTGTCACTCTTGTATTTTGCAGATCATCAAACAAATTTTAATATTAGACAAAGATAACCCGAGTAAATACAAAATGCAGTTTTTAAATGATGATTTTATTTATTAAGGGGAAAGATTAAACAAACCTGGTCCTATGTGATAAAGTCGTGGGCCTTTGTTTTACCACCCTCGGTAGCAAGAACACCAGAGGAAAAAAGTAATAAACATCCATCAGTCTGCAAAGGATCACAAAGACATTTCTAAGGCTTTGGGACTCTGGTGAACCACAGTGATACTAGGACTCATTACATCTGGTGTAAAGCTACAACAGCATTTAATAAAAAGAATATCAGTCAAAGCAGTCAAACATGGTGGTGGTAGCATGGCAGTCTGGGGTGATTTGCTGCTTCAGGACCTGGACGATTTGCTGTAACTGATGCAATGAATTCTGCTCACTACCAGTAAATCCTGAGGGAGAATGTCCAGCCATCAGATCATGCTCTGAAGTGCAGCTGGGTGTTGCAGCAGGACAAGCATAAAACACACCAACAAGTTCAGCTCTGAATGGCTCAAAAAGGACAAAAGATTTTGGAGTGGCCTAGTCAAAGTCTCGACTTAAAACCATTTGAGATGCTTTGGCATGGCTTTAAACGGGTCGTTTAAGCTCACAAACCCTCCAATGTGGGTGAATAAAAACATTTCTGCAAAGAAGAGTGGACAGATTGGACTCCAATCCAATGCTTTTGTGAAAGACTCACAAAAGTATTGAATTGCAGTTCTTGCTACCAAGGGTGGCAAAACCAGTTATTAGGTTTAGGGGGTGAGTGCAGGGTAAGGTAGGTGTGTTTATTTTTTCTGGTAATAAATGAAATGATTATTTAAAACTTGCATTTTGTGTCTACTCGAGGTTATCTGTAATATTAAAATAATAGAAGAAATCAGAAAAAAGCTAAATATTTTTACAGCACTATATGTGTACATGTCTGATAAAATGCTGTACGTATTTATAATTATAATGTCTTTATTTCTGGATTCCTCTGTAGAATCATAACTAAAGTTGTGGGAAAAAAATACATTTATATTTCTCAATAGTGGTTGGGTCCAGTGCCTCTCATCCTTTAACTCCTGCCGTTTGTAAAGTTTGCAGCATCATTTAAATGCAATCACTGGCACTCTTTGTCTGTTAAGATAAAACAGAAAGGGTTTAGTAGAAAATAAAGGGATTAAGAATGCGTTTTAATCAACAACGACATTGTTTCATTCAATGCGTTGAATGGAAACGAGAGTAAACAACACACTTTCGGTGACGCCTCCGGCAGGTCACGTTGCATGGCCGTGTCCCGTGACGCTGCCAGGGGGCGGGTTATCACCAACAGAGTCGGTCTGTGGAGCTAACCTCACAGAGAGGATCGGAGCCCGAGTGTTGTTTTGAATTTGCTGGAAGACACCGATTTGGAGAGGGGTAGTGCCTGTGAATAAGATGGCGGATGTAGGAGGCGATGAAACTCGGCCCGTTCTCCCTTCGGCATCCCGTAACGGTCCGGTTGTCGGTTCGTCGGCTGGCACCGCGGGCCACGGCGCAGCAATGGTCACATCGGGACCGCGGATGGTCAGGATCGTCAAGTCGGAGTCCGGCTACGGGTTTAATGTCCGCGGTCAAGTGAGCGAAGGAGGACAGCTTCGGAGCATCAACGGGGAGCTGTACGCCCCTCTTCAGCATGTCAGCGCTGTTTTACCCGGAGGTGCTGCGGACCGAGCCGGGATAGTGAAGGGTGACAGGATCCTGGAGGTGTAAGTCAGCTTCTGTCCCTTCCAGTTAGGACGCGGAGTTAGCAATTGGAGCTAGCTACCCAGTTTAGCCTGTGTGGATCCAGTTTCAAGCATGTGTTATTCCGTCTTCGACGTTTGCTTCTTGTTGCCATTAAAGTAACTCACTAGTTTATTAATTATTCAGCTTTGGAGCGTTTTGACCTGAGTAAATATTTAAGGCTGTAGGTCCGGTGAGATAACTAGAAAGCTAACCAGCTTACATAAGTTGGACAACAGCCTGTGCATGTTGATTAGCTGTAGCTCGCTAGCGAGCCAGGTAGCTAATGTGTTTGGCTAGCTCCTTGCTCAGTGTCAGCTCCAGCGGGAGATGTAGGACGACATTTAGACGACAGTCCACTTTCCACTGCGTTGTCATATGCATAATAGTGTTGATATGTGTTCTTAGCCTGTGAAATGACCGAGGATGGCAGTGTTGTCACTCAAATTCAGCATCATATGACAGGAGTGTGTGGTCTTACTTGCTTTCACTAGCTAGCATTCGCACCAGCCGTGCTGTTTACATGGGAAGTTTGAGGTGCTTTCTATTGATTTTTAGGGTTTGCTTTTGTTCTATCGCTATATGTAACCGTGAGTGGGTTTGATATACGTGAAGAGATCATTTTAGAAGTGCTTTTATGTTATCTATCGTGCCAGCATTCGTCAAGTCTGCTTTCAAGTCTCTTTCCATTTATCAGCGTTCGGTGAAACACTGCTTCCCTTTGAGTCATAGCTGGCATTTAAATGTAACAGGAAATGTGTCCATACACAGAACCTGTAATAATGTCAGCCAAGTGAACAAATCTACAAGCAGGAATGTAAAGCCCTGGCCTTCAGTAAAACCTGAAGTGTTAATGGTAATAGAGCAGTTCTTACAAACTTTTTTGCTTACGTTTAAAATCAGTGTTTAGTTAGTGTGAGTAGTGTTGATGTCACTTGACAGTGGAGCAATAAAGCTGACTTAGAAAAAGGAAGAACAGAAACGGTAAAGAAGGAACACTGCTCTCACTTCCATATGCTGAGGCATCAGCATGTTGTTTTCCGTTGGTTTTTTTTGCTTTTTTTTACTCATTAGTTCTTTCTGCTGTCATATGGTAGCGGCAATACTTATCATGTGACCTGTTAACCCGTTTGACCATTTTGCAAAAAAAAAAAAAAGCCTCATAACTGGACTTCAGCCGGTTAAATATGTTAGTTGTCAGCATTTTACTTAGCAAACAAAGAAAGCCAGCAATGTACTTTATTTACAGTAAGCAGCTCAGGTGGTGTTTCTTGTCTGAGTGTATCACTACTGCCTGAGTGAGCATAGTTGGTTTTTTTTCATGATTTCCTTAAAAGACAAGAAAAAGGGGAAACAAATAAAAATGACCTTGCTTCGCCCTTGTGTGTGTTTTTAGAAGATAATGCTGTGTTCAGTAAAGTTCAACTTGTAAAACATTATATAACCAGGAAGTGAAACTAGTGATCGACAACCTCTTTTGCGAGAGCATCCTGGGCCCACATAAGCACCGTTAACCTGGTACGGTTTTCTGAGGTGGGAGAAACCAGAGCAGCTGGGGAAAAACCCACAGAATCATGGGCAGAACATGAAAACTCCCCACGGGTTTGAACCCATGACTCTGTACTCAGAGTGTAAACCACTGTGCCTCCCAGCTGCCAAATTAGGGGATCAGTTGACTGTTAATCAGTGAGCTTTTATCAGTTTTCACCAGCGACTTTATTTTACAGTAAAGAGTAACAAGTGGAATGGCTGATAAAAAATATAATTAATAACAGTAAAAGCCTGCAAGACACACATATCTGCTCGCATATAATTATTTTATATTATTATTTCTTTATTATTGTTAGTATTATTTTAAGCTCTGAGTAATATTTCATCAAACAGTTTCACTAAGCAATTAAAAGTATTAATACTGTTTTATTTCTGCCTTAGCCAAATTTACATTGTAGTCATGACGACGGTTTCACCCTTTTGGTTCTGTCCCACCCTTAATTTGGCTTTTCACTCAAACAACTCAGATTAGCTCCCCCCATCACCCCACTCCAAATCTTCTTCTGTTAACTATTATGTCCACCCCTTCTTTTTCTGTATGTTTAACTTCCTATTTTAAGTCAGTGACACTACACAGATAAATGCTACGTCTAACATGGCAATCAATGGGCAGGCCTACGCCTACACTTTTCCTCGCCCCCTCCTTTTCAGTGTCTGTCCCACAGTTTCTCATTGGAAGATTAGCAAAGACACCTGATGCTTGTGCCATCTGCTCTCAGCGAAGTCAAAAAGGCACCAGGAGAAAAAGGACATGGGAGCCAACCTAATTGCTTAAACCTCACAGCCTTGTGTTAGTAAATGGGGAACAATGGGCTAATATTACCAGACAGTATGTTAGGACAGTGTGTACATTAGCAGCTAAAAGAGTACCAGTTTTATTCGAATGATGTATAGATTATACTGTGTTACTGTAATCCCAGCTGCATTGATCTGTAGCAGTAGTGACTGCATTAAGTGCATCAGTTATCAGCTGCGACATAACCAGCCCGCACCAAGTGCAGTTTATCTATCAGTGTGGTCGTTTCTCACATTCCAAATCCCTTCGGTCAAAGCTTTTTTTAAAGTTTGTTTTGTACCAGTCTAGCTTTAAATTTAACTGCTTATAATAGTGACAGATCCTTTTTTTTTTCTTTTGGAAGATGCATTGATTTAATGTATAGAATTGGAATCTGGAGAGAGTTTAATATCTCTCCAGAGGTATTTTTAAATGCTTTGAATTGTATCCGTCATTCCCTTTTTTGTAGAGAGTTGAATGAACTTCCAATTCAAATATAGTCTGAATGTGTGAGAACAAGTCAGAGCTGCTTGTTCCTCCCCTTTGCCTCATGTTTCTCCTGCCCTCTTTCTCTCTTTTTTCTAGTAATGGCGTGAACGTGGAAGGTGCAACTCATAAGCAGGTGGTGGACCTGATCCGTGCTGGGGAGAAGGAGCTGGTTCTGGCTGTGCTGTCTGTTCCACCTCAGGAGGCTGACGGTTTGGAAGGAGGAGAGGAAGTCCAGCCCAACTACGACTACAGTGACAAGCAGGCCGTGCCCATTTCTATTCCCACATACAAGCACGTAGAACAGCACTCCGAGAGGTTTGTGGTAAGTGCTGATTTGACAGTTGACATGTTTCCGCCTGGGACTGGGCTTCTCTGGAAGGGTGGAGAGGGCAGCCATGAGTGTGTGTGTTTGCCTGATTTTTAAAATACTTTTGGACCTGTCCGTCTTCAGTTTTAAGTGGAATAACATGTTTGAGCTTAAGCGTTCGATCTAAAGACAGTTCTTAAAGATCTTTCAACCCATCTCACCTCAGGAGGTGGTCCGTCCTCCCGAGGCAGCTGTAGAGGCAACACTGTTACCTTAAATTCTTTCTTGAAAAAAACAAAACAGAAGAAACGGCTTCCTGTGGTTGCTCTAAACATGTTTTTTAATGCTGTGGTAGAAAGAAAACTTTTAACCCTCTGATGCAATCATTTCCTTCTCTCGGTCTTCTCTAAAGTTGCTTCATGTTTTTTTTTTTTTTTAATGCATCTAGGTATACAATGTGTATATGTCAGGGAGGCAGCTGTGTTCAAAACGCTATCGTGAGTTTGCCATCCTGCACCAGAACCTGAAAAGGGAATTCTCCAACTTCAACTTCCCAAAGATTCCTGGTAAATGGCCCTTCTCCCTATCGGAACAGCAGCTGGATGCACGACGTAGAGGCTTGGAGGAATATCTCGAGCGAGGTAAGATGATTTGGACAGATCACTAGCTCTTCTGTCCCAGAAGAATTAAATGTATTTAAATATTGAATATGTAGTTAGGATGGAAAATACACCATGCACCCACTGTTATTAGTTTTCTAAATTACACAGTAAATCTAAACACTCATAGTGTTATTTAGCTGCCCTTTGTTTATTTCATTTACCTTGATTTAATATATTGCTCGCCATTTTTCTTTTCCCTTCCTATTCGTCTCTAGTGTGCTCTGTGCGGGTGATTGGGGAGAGTGACATCATGCAGGAGTTTCTCTCAGAATCAGATGAGGTATGCATCTCGTGCATTATTGTTGTAGCAAGGCGACTTTTTATTCTGGGTGTTGAAATATTGTGGGTTGAACTTTCTTTTCCTACCAAACTGTTAGGACTTGTGACTTTCTGAATTGGCACAGTGCTCAACAGTCCATTTTTTGTTTATTATATTATATTATATTATCAGATATGTACTATCTTAGTTAGATTTAATTTCCGAAGATGTTATTGTTTGTATTCCATAATTATAGGAATTCAAACTCAAAAATGGAAGGGGGGGGTTTCAGCATTGGATCTGACTCCAAGTCTCTTAAGCTGTATTTAAACTGTTCTGGCCCATTTTGAGAATCATTTAGTATCATTTAGCTTTCACTGGTTAAAGGGAGCTTAGTTGAGAGCTGTGCCAGTGACGCAGGCTGGAAATTGGTTACCTTGCTGGTGTTTTAAGGAAGTGCAGCAGCAAAACAAATACCAATGCACTGATGTAATCCCACATTTAAAGAAGCGCAATTTGGGGGATTAAGACTTCTTGCAGATTGTAAGTCTTGTTTGGCTATGGCTTGTTGGTTTTTTGTTTGTGTTTTTTAATCCACAAGTACTTAGTGGTAACTTAGAACAAACAAAGGCTTGCATATTCAAACAAGCACGTACAAAGCCTCATTAATCCACTGGGGTAAACACAGCTCTACAGCTGTTCTCATTCTGTTTGGCTTCACTGTACAGAACTACAACGGCGTGTCAGATGTAGAACTGCGGATAGCCCTACCAGACAAGACCACCATCTCCGTCAGAGTCCGTAAGAACAGTACCACAGACCAGGTGTATCAGGTAAGACCACTCCCAGTTGTACAGCTATATTGTACAATATTTTCCATCAGTGTTTTTTTTCCCACAACTAACTGATGTTGTGTTGATCTTCTGTAGGCATTAGTGATGAAGGTTGGGATGGACAGTATTATGGCGAGCTACTTTGCTCTGTTTGAAGTTATCAACAACTCCTTTGGTAAGAGCTGCACGTGTGTTTGTTGCACTTCACACGGAAAGATGTCTGACCTTTTTTTCACATTCTCTCCTGTTTAATTTGCACATCCTGTTTCGGGGGTTTATGACATGACCACTAAAAATAAATAAAACCCTCTGAATTTAAATCACTGGGCCTCTGGGTATATGAGTAATCATGGGCAGCAAGGGCAGGTATTTTGGTATAGGTTACTAGTATGTTGGGGGTTTTTTTTAAGTAACAATCCCTGTTCATCACCCTTCTCCTTCTACTCGGTTTTTGTTGCAGTGCGGAAGCTGGCGCCTAACGAGTTTCCCCACAAGCTATATGTGCAGAACTACACGTCGGCCGTCCCGGGGACCTGCTTAGCACTCCGCAAATGGTTGTTCAGCTTCCAGGAGGAGGAGTTGCTCAGAGACAATCCGCTGGCACTGCACTACTGCTTTCACCAGGTAATAACAGTAATTGGATTCCTCTTGCCGTGGATTTCGGGGAGCTGAACACAGTGATTTGATTCAGAGTTTATTCTTCTGAGCTGAAAATGCTTAAACATATTGAGGGAAAGTTGGTCAATTACACTGCTGATTTACACTAAACTGATCATACTGGTCTCAGTGGCTCCGTAGTGTAGTGGTTTACACATTGGCCTAACGAGCAAAAGATCCCTGGATCAGTCCTGACATGCAGGGAATGTTCAGGGCCAGACTTGAGCCTGGATCCCTGCTGCAGCCTTTAGCATAAAGGTCACTTGCTCAACCAGGTGAGCTACTGTGGCACCTGCTAGCTGCTTTCTCACTTTGTGATGACTGAATTATTTCTAGCTTAGGAGTATTTTCTGTTATAATTCTGGACACAGACTATAACAGAAGCCTTTACCTATAATGTCACCCTAATAAAAGAGCGCTTGGAGATATCATACTTCTTCCGAGGCTGAAAAATTCCCTTCACAAGATGGGTGAATAGAGTCTCTGTCTTTTTTCCTTTTCCCGAGGACATCAAGATGATCCCCAGGTTCTTCTTCTTTCAGCTAAATATGCGTTTATGTAGATACGATGTGAAATGTCCATTTTTGCCTTGTCTTACAATGTTATTAAAATGTCTGGATCCAGATCTGGGTCGACACCCAAAGTTAATAATTTCTCAGCTGGTCAAAGCCCCACCTCGGGTCAGTTTTCATGCAAATACATCCACAAAAACCTCCAGTTTTTCAAGTAGAAGAGGTGAACTTGAGAAAAATACTCCTCATTTAAATTCACTAAAATTAGCTTCAGTACCCACCTACAGGCTGTCCACTGACCAGTAAAGGTCACTAGCTGAAGCATGATAAGCATGCAAAGTTCAGCAGTGACCCATTAAAGCGTGCCTCATGAAAAAGAATCACACCAGTGTGTGCGAACCTGCAATAACTCCATGACTTTTGTGGGGTTTGTCCAAGGGGGCAAAGCTGGGCACACAATGGTGACATATCACCCACTAAGCTGGTAAAGATTGTTATATCAGTGAAAAGCTGTTTTTTACACACACAGTTATGAAGTACACTTTCATTTATTTGTACCTGGCAAATATAACTCTAATATTCTCACGCTCTCAGAAGACAGCTGAGAGAGAGGCTGAACAGTTGGTGCACAGCTGCCTGCTGCAGCCAGAAATGACGCTGTGAGACGAGAGTGAACCAAAGCATTAAAGTTATGGGCTAGAAGGCTGAAAGTCATTCAATAAAATATATAGAAATGCATTGTGACTGCCTAAAAATGCACATACGTAATTTTTACGGTCATTGTTTGAATTTTCTCACACAAGGGAGAATGCCTTCATCATGAATGGCCTTAATGTATATATGTGTTTATATTTTATGACCTTAAATGATAAATGTTGTATCTCCTCATCCCCTCTCCCTGTTCGTGTAGGCACTGGATGATGTGAAGAAGGGATTCATAAAAACAGAGGACAAATCCTACCAGCTGCAGAAACTGGCAGAGCAGCGCAAGATGGCCACGGTCAGTACCACAGACCAGTCTTTGTTCAGGAAGGGGATTGGAATAAGTACACTTTGTGCCTGCTGACCAGCGCTATCACCAAAACACTACCAAATAAAAATGGACAGTTTCAGAAGCCTTTCACACTTCATAATTCTTCCCTCTGTGGTGTAAAGAGAGATAAAGGAATTGGGTGTATTTGAATATTTGTTGAACATTAACTGAAAGTGGCATGTGTGTAAATTTGGATGACATTCGCAGCTATGTTACTGCTTTCACGCAGCATTTCTGAGGCTTTGAATGTCAGCCTTAGAAGGAAAAAGGTTCATTTATTTGTTCATTCACGTGTCGACAAGCAATCTAATAGCTCCAAATGTTAGGAAGTATTCAGCATGGTTTTCTAAACTTAAAACGAAATAAAAAAGCAGAAAAATTACATATACTTTACTTGGATCTACAGCCGTGTTTGTATGACAGAGACACGTGGACGTGAGTGCAGTGTTATAGTTCATCCACATTGTGAGTCAGTCTTCACAGCTCAAACTGCAAGCTCTTCTGAGACCGTCAGCTCAAATGTGTTAACAATAAAAAAAACAGCATTGTCACATCAGTAATGAGATTTCTCATAAGTTAACTTCTTTCCTTAGTGTGTTCTGTGGAGGAAAATAAAATTGACTGTTACTTTTCCTCTATAATACCGTAGTACCTGAGTCTATTGCGGACATGCGAGGGCTACAACGAGGTGGTCTTCCCCCACTGCTCTTGTGACTCCAGAAGGAAGGGCCACGTCATCACAGCGATCAGCATCAATCACTTCAAGTTGCATGCTTGCACTGAGGACGGCACGCTGGAGGTGAGCATTTAAATAGATGAAGTTTTATATTTTTAAGCTAAACGTCAATGCAGTGCTCCCTCGCTATTACGCGGTTCACCTTTTGCGGCCTCGCTGTTTCGCAGATTTTTTTTGGTGCAATTTTGCATGCTTTGTTTTTTTTTGTTTGTTTGTTTTTTTACAGCGCATTGTGTTCTGCGTCCTGATTGGCTGTAGAGCATTGTCAGTCAATCTCGTGCCGTATCTCCTGCACAGTACAGAATGTCAAATTTACATACATCTTCGATCGCTAGCAGTGTGACTCTGAAGTGTTGTACTGTATGTTTGTAAGTTTTCTCCCCAACAAACGCAACACTGTGGACGAAATGTTGTCACCTTCGGGTGCCTTTGGTTTCATTCTATAATACTGCAAGGTTTGAACTTTGAGAGTGTTTAAACAAGAGATAGAAATGTGAACATGTTCATGCCTGTCTGAGAAAAGTGTATAAAGTGTGTAGTGGGTTTTTTTTACAGCCTTAAAGCATCTATAATTATTGTAAAAAATAAAGTTGGCTACTTCGCGGATTTCACTTATTGCGGGTTATTTTTAGAACGCAACTCCCGCGATAAACGAGGGACCACTGTATAGATTTCTGTGCATGGAGCTTAACTTCTATCATCTCTTGTTTCTCTCTCAGAACCAGGTAATAGCTTTTGAGTGGGGGGAGATGCAGCGCTGGGACACGGACGAGGAGGGGATGGCTTTCTGCTTTGAGTATGCCAGAGGAGAAAAGAAACCTCGCTGGGTCAAGATCTTCACTCCGTATGTAAGTGTACACTCAAGTGTGCCATTCTCTGGTTTTTTTTGTTGTGTTAGAAGCTTTTAGAGTGACACACCTTGATGGGAACAAACGCTTAATAAATAGGAAAACCCCCGATTTATTAATCAACCCACTTTCCTTCACGTGTAATAAAATCTTTAGTAATGAGAAGCAGGAAAAGTAAACAGAAACATGACTTTTACACAGTGACTCTCCTAATTGTGGTGTATTAGAAGCCTGGATTACAATAACGTCTACTTTTTCCTCCCAGTTCAACTACATGCACGAGTGCTTTGAGCGGATCTTTTGTGAGCTGAAGTGGAGGAAACAGGTAAGAACCACTCCTTTCCTCTTTCATTCTGGGAAGCATGCAACTCTATGCCAGCTTCGGTTTTCTAAACATAGCCTGTTCTTGTATTCTATTTAAATCCAGGAGCCTTTCTTTAGTCTTTGCTTTAAAATGATTAGTCTTATATTTCTGGTGTATTGATTTCTTTGCTCTCAGGTTGAGGAAGAAGCGTCTGATAAAGACAACAAAAACTGCAGCAACAACGGTAAGCAGCAAGCGTTTGTTTGTGCTCCTTTTTGCCCTCAATTCAAAGAGATAAACGGCATCACTGAAAGATTAGAGCCTCCAATTTGATCAGAGGCAAATCATAAAGAAATTTGCATTCAGATCTGGTACAGAGTTATGTTTTGATTGATGGCACACATCAGGCGGCATGAATTATGCAAAAAACAAAGGAATCCAATATGACAGAAGTTAAAATGTCAAGGGCAGGGATAAGATTTAATGCATGCTTTTATTTTTGTGCATTATGGTAAAAGTTTACGTGAAATGTAATGAAATATGGACAAGAGACCACAAAGGCAGGAGGATAACAGACAGCTGAGGCCTGAGAAAGCTGAGGACATTCAGATAAGAGGCCTTCAGGATGCTGCACGGGGACTGTGCAGTAATTAATTCACACCGTCTTCAAACTTCCTCCTATTCTGAATCGTCTTATCTATGTTGCAGAGTTTCTGCCTCCTCTGGAGACGCAGCAGAAGGGATGGCGCCACCTAGGGGGAGAGATTGCAACTTCCTAAAGCCGTCAATTGTCATCACTTGAACTAAAACTGGTCCACTTGCATCATCACAGCCACCCCAGAGAGAGCCCATCGACAAACACAGTACTGAGTGACAGACTCGAGGCGAACCCTGCCCCAAAAACAAACTGGAAGTGACCGACTTGGGAAATTGGATTATTAACACTTGCCGAACCCAGGGACACACACACATGTAGACACACACATGAAAACAGTAGGAAGAGCATCGAAAGAAGATAAACAAGAGCCAACTTTCACGTCACTTATTAGATCCTCCATAGTGTAACTGTTGTTTTCCTCCATGCATCTGCCCCATGATGTGAGGCAAGACATGAGAGAATTCTCACCACAGCGTGTGATTGGTCAGGGTCACCACAGCGCGAAGGGAGCGCCGCAGTGAAACGCCGCTTGTCGAGAGAGCTGACAGTCCAGAATTGAGGTTGCGACGTTCGGTTTTTCCAACAGGACCCATCCAGATCCCGCGGCGGTGACCTTGTCTGCTGAACTGAGCTGAGCTGAAAATAATAATGGAGGGAAACAGAAAAAAGTTCGGTGGTTCTTTCACGGTTGTGATAAAGGACGAAAGTAAAATCATCCTTTACGCCGATGCTGGACATTAACACAGAAGTTGTGTTTTATGTCTCTGGAGTCCTCTGTTTCATCAGAAATCATAAACGGCACAAATGTAACTACATGAAACAGATGTTGAGAGAATGTGTTTGTAATTATTTGTATGTTTAACAATCTTACTTCTGATAAAATATAGATTAATATAAGAGCTGTAATAACTGGTTTCTTGAGATAACACAGTGAAACACTAACTGAATTTCATTCGAGATGCTATAACTAATTTCCATTTTTCACCTTGACTACAGAGCAACATCTGTTGGCAGTCAGCCCGTTAATGTTAGTATGGCTACCCCCACCTCCAGTGTGTGTTTTGTTGTGGTGAATTTTGCAGGGCTTGGAAGCTGAGGAGAGGAGGCGTTCTCATTTTTAGCTCTGTGCAGGAGTAATTTCTGGAACAAAAGGTTGACGGGCCAAAGCGTTTGTTTGGTTTCTTTTTTAAATTTCACACCTTATATGTGGGCTGTCTTGTCGACAGATTGTCAAGGCGAACAGGGAGTTTTGATTGTAATGCCTGCAGTTACCTGAGCAGGCAGCAGGGAGCAGCAGAGCATACGTATGAGGAGTCTTCTCAGACTTTCCTAAAGACTGATGCCTCTGGCTCTGTAACTCACCCAAAAGTATCACTCCACTGCAATTTGTCCATTATCCAAGAGTCAGGAGGATAGATGGGGTGTGTACACGTGTGCTGCAGAAAGTAGATGGTGCATAAGGTTGTGTGAGCCATCAGCATACATAGCAGTGCAGTCATCTGTCCCCCTCCTGCTGCACCTAAATGAATACAGTATTAGTTGTGTATGTGTTAATGTAATATAATATAATTTCGTGATTATTTTACAGTTCAGGTTTACTTGTGTTTCTCTTTATCTCTCTCAAAGTCGGATTTTACTCTTCTCTCACCTGAAATATGTAGAAAGCAGATTTACATGTTGACAAGAAAGAAAAATCACAGATTCTTTCCATACATGTATTGATTTAAGTTTTGTTTAATCTTACCAAGGGCTACTAGTTTATCTTGGCATTGGGTGGGGGAAAAAAAAGCCAAAAAAACCCTGAAACTGACACTAATTTTTGGAGCGCGGGTCCAAGTTTTCCTTTACGCTGAAGTTGAAATTAGTTGAAGCAGTTCAAATTAGGTTTCGGCTATATAATTGTTCATTTTAGGCCTAGGTTTTAGCCGTATATTTGTTCTCAGTCGGTTACCTTGGGGCATGTTTGTGTGCTGTGCCAGAGTGTGTCCTCTGTGTTTATCATTGACATTGCTGATAAGCTTTTAGGCTCTGATTGGCCGCGTCTGATGAGCTGCCGGTGTCAGAGCCAGCAAATGAAGATGGGGGTTTTGTATCTGTACGACAGCAGAGACGCCAGACAGATGGAGACAAATGGGGAAGCGTCTCCTATTGTCTAGCAAACATTCCTTGCCGCTCACATGCTTTTTCAGCGTAGCGCACATACACGCAC
>NW_024582451.1:920280-947534 GCF_018398535.1 Haplochromis burtoni
CCCCCCCCACCCCCCACCCCCAATGCCACCAGTCCAGCTCCCTGCTACTCTCACAAAACTGTTGCAGCTGTACAAAATATTTTAATTGCAGCCCAATTGTTGCTTCTGAGCACAGGCCTCAGTTATACAGGAGTTTATAGAAATACATACCTCAGTGTAGTATCATGTTTGTTTGTTCTTTGCAACACATCACAAGTAGCTGGAATAAGAGGGGGGAAAAACTGCAATGCAGGATGGGCATTTTGACAGGCAGAGTAATAGGCAATTTAGAGATGGATGACATAAGAATCAAAGCTATTCAACCATGATGGGTTTTTTTATTTATTTATTTTGGGGTGGGGGGTATAAGCTAGATTGTGTGCTTGCGTGCAGGTTTGTCTGTCCTCTGCTCGTACTCTCTCCAGGTTGGTCTCCCGTCAGCGCAGGAGATGCGGTTGCCGTGGCAGCACCACGTTGTCTCCACACGCTCAGTGCAGCCTCTGTTCCTTTTATTCCTGTCAGCCAACTGACTCGGTCCTCCCAATAATGTATTCAAAGCGGTGTGTTTTTACTGTTTGATGTTTGTTCTCTGTCCCCGTGGCTCGTGCTGCTGTGAATAGGCTTTTAGAAAGCTGCTGTTTTCCCTGTGGGTTTTTTGTGTTTTTTGTTTAGTTGTTTTTTGTTTTCCTTTTCTTTTCTCGCTGGTTCGGTTTGTCTTGTCTGCACCAGATGCCATCTTAAGCTCAGTCACAGGCAGGTGTGTGTACCCTGTGAGCTGTTGTCCGTTGGAGACGTTTCTTCTGTGAGCTAAATGTCATAGAAAGCAGCGCGTAGGTGACAGCTAAGAGATGAAGGGAATGTTAAGAAGCATGTCTTTGTACAGTCGATCTGTGTTACTTTCTGTTTGTCAGCGTATTTGCGGTGCCGTGGCCCAACTGGGCTTCAAAGTGAGTATTTAATTATGAAGATGAGATAAAATTTTCACACAGTGCTTAAGCTTTTAACATCCAGCAGGTCACCGGGGACCTGGTTGCGATTTATCTGCATGTTAAACGAGCACATTTCCAGAACCATTAACATTCAGATTAATCCTCATACGCCATTTTTGTCCTCACGGTTCTCCCAATCTGCTTTTTTTCCCCATTTGGCTATGCTGTTGTCCCCGTTGTCCTAGCACAGCAACCGGGGTGGATTGTAAGAGGTTAACAGATGACGTGAATGCAAACGTGGTGATGGCAGAATAAAAAATGTCCATGCGTGGACTGCACACGAGGGCTCAGAAAGTTTGTCTTCATCACTAACCAGCACTGAAACGCTCATCTACATGATACTGTTGCTATAGTAACACATCAGTTTTCTGAGTCTTGTGTGCCAAATCAGTGCTGATTTTCATAACATTTTTCAGTGGCAGATAATATATGAAGGCCTGTTTGTTTGAACGCTGCAGCGTTTCGATGAATCTGTTTGAAGTTTTGATTTATTTTTTGTTTTTTTGACTTCGTCCAGAGGTTATGTTGGTGTCGTCAGTAAACTTGATGTCTTTGGACCTCTGGAATGCACATCTGGGTCAGAGCACATTAGCTGTAGGCTTGTCTGTTTTTAGCTGATGTGTCCTCCCTATGACTAATCTGAAGGGTGGATGTAATTGGTGTTCAAAAAGTGCTGGCCTCCATGTGATTAATTTCTCTTCATTGCTTACAGAGACGGGGGCTTTCCCATTGCAAGCTGACACCGACGTTGATTACAAATCTAAGCCTTGTTGCTATCTCCAGCATAACCTGTAAATAGCTGTTTTAAAAAGTAAAAGAATATTCTTCTGATTAAAAAAATAATAATAATGCACTCTTGTTTCTCCAACTCAGAACTTTTTATTTATTTAAAAAAAAAAAAGAAACTATAAAGATTGGGGAAATTATAGTGTACAATGTTAGAGCCACCAGTGATCTTTTTTTTGTGTGTGTGTCTGTGTGCGCGTGTGTGAGTGTGTGTCGAGGAGGGGAACGTTTGTGAAACACACAGAGAAAAGGTGTTTAAAAGAGAAGCGGTGTCTCATTTACTAAGTGTATAAAGACATTAACACCTGAGGCTTAAAAAAAAAAGGAAAAATGGAGAGTTTTATATCTAAAATTATCCAGGAAGGTTTACTAACCAGTGTAAGAAAAAGAGAAAAGTTTTGAAAATGTTGTGTAGAGTAATAAATTGTAACAATATTTTAAATAAAGTTATATATTGGGAAAATATCCTATTGATCTGCTTTCTTTTACTCCCCTCAAAACGTACACTCATCAGCATCAACTGTGCCCCGCTGGTGCTGGCTTGGACCCCCTTCCTTTTTCATGGCACAGTTTCAGTAAGGCGCTGGAAACATTCCTGACATGATAGCATCACACAGTTGCTTCAGATTTGCAGTAGCCTGAGCTATTCATACAAAGCAGGATGCATCCATGCTTTAATGCGTGTACCTAATTCTGATCCCACCATCTGAATGTCACAGAAGAAATCAAGGTTCAGCACACCAGACAACATTTTTCTAATCTTCTATTAGCGGTCTGCTTCAAAGTTTGACATACCGTGCGTTCATAGATGCTCTTCTGCGTACCTTGTTTGTATCACGTGGTTATTAGAGTTCCCGTTGCCGTCCTACTAACTTGAAGCAGTCTGGACGATCTCCTGTGACGATTGGCCTCACAAGGCATTTTCACCGCCGCTTACTGGATATTTTCTGTTTTTCAGATCATTCTCTGTAAATCCTGGAGATGTTGTGTGGGAAAATCCCAGCAGATCAGCAGTTTCTGAGGTACTGAGATCAGACTGTCTGGCACCAACAACCATGCCACATTCAGAGGCCCTAATATCACCTTTCTTCCCCATTCTGATGATCCGTTTGGACTTCAGTAGATTGTCTTCACCATGTCTATATGCCTACCTGCACATAGTGGATGCCACAAGACTGGCTGATGTGATTTATAATAAAGAGTAGTTGAACAGGTATACCTAATAAAGTGGCTGGTGAGAGGATAAATTAGCTTCATGGAGTATTTTCACTTGCTGTTAAATGAAATGGCTCTCAGACCGTTCTAGCAGTGTACAGACTCTTCCTGTCTGGTAAGACCTCGCTAATGTGAAGACTGTCCACCTATAAAGACACAGCAGTGCTCATCTCAGACCGATTAACTTGTTGAGGAAAAATATGAGACCACTTGAGAGGCTTTAAATGTCTTCATATTTAGATTAGTCAAAATATTATTCAGGATATATTAACCACATCTATAGGCATTTCTTTCCTGAGCTGCCCAGCATGCTGCTGTTTCAGGTATATTTCATTCATGCCTTTTATTCATCTCTCAGGCTTACATTAACTGCCCCATTTGGAGGAATAAAACCTGTAATTTTTTTGCGTGTGTGGGTGACATTTATGCAAATTCAGTTCAAACTGAGCCGCTGATTGTAAGTGGTAAGTTCAGAGCAAAACAGTTTGGCACAGAATGACTGAGTTAAGGGGCTGAAGCTGATCTGACAGCAATTTTTGTCTTTATATGCTGCAGTGGTTACAAAGTGAAGGCAGGCTGTTCACGACGAGGAACAAATGTGACAGTTTGCTGGCAGGAAACATTTCAACAGCTAAGGAGGTCTCGGATGAATAGGAAGTATAATGTCACAACTTTTTGGATTTATTTATAACTGTCTTGTGTGTTTGTCCTCATCTTTAAAAAAAACAAACAAAAAAAAAAAACACATTTGCCTCCAAATTAGCCTCAGGTTTGTAGGAACAGGAGAGGCCCTGTGCAGCATGTTACAAGTCCCAAGGCAGCCACTAACAAGTCCACAGGCACATTACTCTGGCAGAGAAACGAGCACAGTGACATTTTGATGGTCACATGCTGCTCAGATCTTAATGTTGTTCACTGTGCTCAACAGGAGCTGTCGAGGTCCGTTGGGAGGCAGGGGGAGACTTGAGGTGAGGCATTATTCAGACCAAAAACTACAAGGTCTCTTAATGCACCCTGTGGAACGGAGCCCATAAAATGTTGTGTGTATTGGCACTGCTGAGGTGAAAATACTCATCTCATTAGAGCCATCTCACGGGGGCGCTACGTGCCGACTGCAGGCTGCCACCCCTACTTTACCACCTGCCCTCACGACTTCATTTTTCTTATGTCCACCTCCCCAGTTGGTAATGCTCGTTATCTATCATATTTTAATGCTGGCCTGCCATTAATCCTAATTAAGAATATATGAACTGCTACTGGCAGTTTACACAGAATATTTAATACTTAAAAAGATGATTATCTGTAGCCAAAGTTACCAACTGTGCTTGTCATTTAGCTCCGTAGCCTCCGATTTCCTTCTTCTAATCTGAATAATTGTCTTTATTATAGGCCTCATCTGATAATTAATTAAGTGTTGGAACTGACTCCCTAGCAAGCAGTATTATGAGGTTTTTGAAGGTCAAAGTTTATTGAGAGTAATATGCGGTACCTGAAGTTAATGATGGTGAAGATTCCTTAAAAACAAACACTGAGTTTATATTTTGTCAAGAAAATTCTCTAGTTTGACAGTCAAAGGTAAAAACATGTGCTCAAAGACTGTATGAAAGTACAGCGTTCTCTGTTGATATTATTTCTGTTTTATGATTCTTTATATTGCTGTGTTGTAGCACAAAGACATATACAGATAGTTATTTAGAATATTAAGAATTTTAAATAGAATAGAATTCAACTTTATTGTCATTGCACATGTCACAGGTACAAGGCAACGAAATGCAGTTTGCATCCATACAGAAAGTGCTTAAGCCATGATACAGATATATTACAATATATATTAGCAATAATAATATATTAGTAAGTAAGTATATTACAGAAATGGGTCTATTATGGTATGTTATAATGTACACGGTATGAAGGTATGTTGTGAATATGCTATAAGTATGTACAGGCTGTAGTGGGTACAGGCTATGAACAGGATATAAATATGAAAAACTATACAGAAATATGAGCTATACAGCTATACAGAAATGTGAACTATGCAAGTTATAAACAGTTGTAGAATTAAAAATTATCATATTGTACAGAATGATTATTTATACAGAATTATACAGTAGTGCAGTTAAGATAAGTGAGATATGTGGATAATTTCTACAGAGTGGTTGTGAGTGGTGGTTCAGTCCATGTTATTATTGTGTGTATGAGGGTACAGTTGTCCATTGTGTGTGAGTGTGTGTGTGTAGGTGGTTGTGGGTGTTTGTATGTCCAGTCCATGTGTTTAATGTGAGTCAGATGTCAGGAGTCTGACAGCTGTGGGGAAGAAGCTGTTCCGGTACCTGGTGGTCTTAGTCCGGAGGCTCCTGTAGCGCCTCCCAGAGGGCAGGAGGGTGAAGAGTCCATGTGATGGGTGACTGGGGTCTTTGATGATTTTCCCAGCCCTTTTCAGACACCGCTTCCTGTAGATGTCCTTTATGGCAGGAAGTGGTTCTCCGGCGATGCGCTGGGCAGTTTTCACAACCCTCTGCAACGCCTTCCAGTCCGAGGCAGAGCAGTTTCCGTACCAGACTGTTGTACAGTTGGTCAGGATGCTCTCGATGGTGCAACGATTTCACCAGGATGTCTGAGGACAGGTGGGATTGTAGATGAGCAGTGGTTATCCAGCCGGACATGTTGGGGGCGGTTGGTCAGGAAGTCCAGTAACCATTTGCAGATGAGGCAACTGATGCCCAGGTCTGTCAGTTTCCTGATGCGTTGCGAGGGATGGATTGTACTGAATGCTGAACTGAAGTCTATAAACAGCATTCTGGCGTAGGTGTTGTTGTTGTCCAGGTGTGAGAGGACAGAGTGCAGTGCGATGGAGACTGCATCCTCTGTGCTCCTGTTCTGACAGTATGTGAATTGGTGGCGGTCCAGGGTGGGGGGGAGACAGGATTTGAAGTGTGCTAGGACCAGCTGCTCTAAGCACTTTGTGATGATGGGGGTGAGTGCTACTGGGCGGTAGTCATTGAGGCTAGATGGGTTGGAGTTTTTGGGTATCGGGACGATGGAGGTGGATTTGAAGCAGGCCGGTACCACAGCATGGGCCAAGGACAGGTTGAATATGTCTGTGAGCACTCTTGCAAGCTCCCCAGAACACGCTCTGAGAACACGCCCGGGGATGCCATCAGGACCTGCAGCCTTGTGGACATTGATCCTGCTCAGCACCGCTCCTACATCGGTGGGGGAGAGAGTCAGAGGTTGGTGGTCTGGCGTCACGTCTGCTTTGGTTGTAGTTGTCGGGTTCCCTCGCTCAAAACGAGCATAAAAGTTGTTGAGCTCGTTGAGGAAGGAGACATCAGAGGATGCGGGGGAGGGTTTGGTGGTCCTGTAGTCTGTAATGGTCTGGAGTCCTTGCCACATGCGTCGGGGGTTGGAGTTGGAGAAGTGTTCTTCTACCTTCTTTTTGTAATGGTATTTGGCTTTTTTGATGCCCTTCTTTAGATTAGCCCTGGCTGTACTGTAGGCGTGTGCATCTCCTGACCTAAAGGCGGTGTTGCGGGCCTTCAGGAGGAGACGAACATCCCGGTTCATCTAAGGCTTCTGGTTGGGGTACATGGTGATCCGTTTCTGGGTGGTAAACGGTAATGGTAAATGGACTGGTTCTTATATAGCGCTTTTAAGATAAGATAAACTTTATTAGTCCAACAGGTGGGAAATTTGTTTTCTACTCATCTGAGCACTCAAAGCGCTTTATACAACTTGGGCGTTCACCCATTCACACAAGCACATTTTTCTAAGTGCTTTAGAATAGAATTCAACTTTATTGTCATTGCGCATGCACAGGTACAGGGCAACGAATATATAGCTATAGCTAACATTCACACACACTCATACTCCGATGGATGCATCGGAGAGCAATTTGGGGTTAGTATCTTGCCCAAGGATATTTGGCATGCAGACTAGGGAAAGCCAGGAATCGAACCACCAACTTTCCAATCAGTAGATGACCTGCTCTACCACCTGAGCTACAGCCACCCTCAAAAAAATCTCACCGCCCAACGTGGGGCTCGAACCCACAACCCTGAGATTAAGAGTCTCATGCTCTACTGACTGAGCTAGCCAGGCCCTAGACACTGACACTGTCTGTAGTTTTGGAGATGTAATCCAGTACAGATGAGGCATACTGGTCCAGGTCTGTGTAAGGACGTTAGCGTGCTGCCCAACTTTCATCACGCACATTATTATTATTATATGGTCCTAAGTGTGAGTGCATACACTCACAAAATGTTTAGTAACTTCAGATCCCTGCAACAAGCCCAGGTCCAGTTTACTTTGGTGATTTGGACTATTCCATTTCACAGCTGTTGTTAAATTTTTGTCCTTTATCTCCTGTACAGGCCAACGCAATCTAATTGTCGTTTCAGGTTGTAGTGTTACACAACATTTTCGGATCTAATAGAAAAAAAGTGAGTTTCGTAATTCATTCAATTATTGTCTTTATTTATAACTGGCATTATTATTTCATTCTATTATAGAATCTTACAGGAAAGACGCAAAATTGTATCCCATTGTGCTTTATTAGCTGCTTCGGTGAAAAACAAATCAACAACGCAACAAAAAAAACCCCGGAGGAAGGCCGATGAGGTCAAACATGTAAGGCAACAGACTCATGAGAGAGAAAGAGAGCGCAGGCAGGGTGGAGACGAACATCAGCAAGAGTGAAAGGAAAGTTTTCAAAAATGGTAGTGAGACCTGTTACAATGTATGACTTGGAGACAGTGGCACTAACAAAACAAACAAAAAAACAAGGAGGCTGAGCTGGAGGTGGCAGAGTTGAAGATGCTAAGATTTTCATTGGTAGTGACCAGAATGGACAAGATTAGAGATGAGTACATCAGAAGGACAGCACAGGATGGAGACAAAATTGGAGAATCCAGGCTGAGATGGTTTGGACATGTGCAGGGGAGGGATAGTGGATATACTGGGGATATTATGGTGAAAATGGAGCTGCAAGGCAGGAGGAAAAGACCACAGAGAAGATTAATGGATGTAGAGGGCTGGTTTCACACAAGAAAAGAGGATGGAGCCAGATTGAGCCACTGTGGGGACTCCTTAAGTGAGCAAGGGAGTCTCCTTTAAGTATATTTAATAAAAGGCTAGCAGTTGACCTTTAATAGTGCAGTATTTTTACACTGACCATTGATCCTCAAGTACAATATTACAGTATTGCTTCCACCATTGTTTACTGAAATTCACCAATCAATAAGTAGTATAAACAGTCCAGAGTCAGACCAGAGTTGAGGGCTAAGATGGAGCTACAGCAACTGTTTGATCGATCAGATGTGGTGGTGGTGGTGAGGAGGAGGAGGAACAAGAAGGCCTGTCTGCTGAACAGTCGAGCCACTTTATCTGTCAGGTTGGAACAATGTCCTCAGACCCACAGAGTGGCTGCTTATCTTGTGGTCACACCTGAGGGAAAATGTGTTGAGTCCACTTAATGTCCACTTGTGTCGAAGTCACAGTGAAACAGTGTGGGAGTCTTTTCGACGTGCCATTCTCAGTTTAACACAGAGCCATCTGAGAGGATCTTTACTCCTTGATTGATTCTTTCTGTGTCCTTTCTGGTGTATTTTTTTCAATGTGTGAAGCAAATAGCTTTTTTAATTTAAGTGTTCTCTTCTTATTTTGTAGTTTGACATCGTAAATAGTGTTATATAATAACGAAATGCATAATTAAAAGTAATTGGAGTATCAGGTCACTGCACACTGCTTTGGGTTTGCAGTGAATTGCAGATTTTCCAGAGAGCAACAACTAAACATAAGACAGTCTGTTATTGTATAAATATATCCCACAAATCACACCATTATTTAGTTTACGTGTCACAAAAAGACGCCAATGCTTACAGTGGTCTTCTGGAGATTTAACTCAAAACTTAAATGCAGGATATTTTTAAACAGGAATCATGCATTGTAGGGTTTTTTTTTTCAAATGAGATTAAAAAGCCAGGAGCTGTCGAATAGGTGGGAGATCTAATCATATAACATTAGGTCAGAATATTTCTGCTTCTGCTGCTTTAAGTTTAATTTCTTTTCTGTATTGGTTTCCAAACTTTATCAAAGTGAAATGTCACATCAAGGGAGAGCACACTGAAAAAGATGACTGAAGAGATTAGTCTCAGTCCATTATTTCTGTTTAAAAGTGGAGTAAAAACTTCTAAGGATTCATGTCTTTGCCAGTGCTCTATGATCACTGAGTATATATTTGTTGGAAGGATTTTTGTTTTGGCATGCTGAGAGTATCTCCCGCTAGCCAGTGAGCTTAGAATATAGCAGGCAACCAGCCAGTAATGTAAAGCGCAGTCAGCCACCCCTGCCTTATTTGTTAGGGGTCCGTGTTCCTCGTGCAGACACCTCATGTCCACTTAACCTTGTGACCGCAGCAGCCCAGGCTGGTTAAACGGCGGTCTGTAAAGTGAGTGGATGTGGCTTGGCAGGATTAATCAAGTCTAACGACACATCTGTAGGTAGGCTCACTGGGAAGAGTGAGCATCAATCAAAGTCTGGAGCATCTCTCTCTCTCTCTGCTGCATCGACCAGTGCTTTGGGCCCTTGGTAATTAAAAGGCATTGATTGGCTTCAGCCGCAAGATGCTGGGATGCAGTCAAGCAGCACAGCGCAGTGGGATGCTCAGAAAGAACAGGTGTGGTTGTTCATGTGTGGGTGCATTTGCATGTGTTTACACATGTAATTAATGTGTTATAGCCACGCAAATGTCAGTAGTTTTGTTGTAGTTTGCTTTTAGCTCATGCAATAGATGTCCTTATGCTTTAAGTCCTTTTTTTCTAGCTTAACTTGTTTTCTTTCTGTTTGATTTATAAACATTGCAGTAATTGCATCTTTTTAGCTTACATAAAGCTGGCTGCATGTGCCTCTAGTGAGGTTTAGTTGACTCATCCATTTGATAAAATCTGAAGCCTGAGAGAAACCTTTAGGTCTGTGCGCCCTTATTAAATGAGAATCAGGAGAGAAAAAAACAAAAAGGGGGGGAAAAAACACGATTGATTCTGTGCATATACCCGAACCCTGAGGCTCATCTTCCCCATGGACACACACAGTCCTCGCACACTCGCTCTTCTTTTATTCCATCTGAGTGAACACAGTAAATCTAAGTGCTGCCAGATTGCTAGCGCTGCACATTTTTCGACCCTCAAGTTGGCTCATCAAGCAGGGAGCCTTGCCTTGGCTGAATAAGGACCAGAATACTACTATAAATACACTCCCTGACTCTTTACTCAGTCTGACACACTGACTGAGTGACAGTGAAGGCCACACATAAACACTCAGAGTCCCCTTTGATGGGTTTATCGATGTGTTAAAATACATAGTGGTTTTTGTTTTTGTTTTTTGGTGCACTATCCTTTGAATTACTAGGATTTCTGCAAAATAATCCTTCAGATCCTCTCTTCTGTCTTCAGTTTGATATTACATTCACTCCAATTTGCTGCCTATAGAGGTTTCCCAGATAATTACTAGAGAACAAACATATTTACAAGAGTCTAATATCGTTTAAAGTCTATACTGATGCACTAATAAGCCAAAAAAAAAAGAAAAAAAGCTGGATTTAGCAGGCGTTAAAGGGTTTAGCAAAGAAGAAGCAAAAGCTGTTCAGCCTGTTCCTTCATTTGTCGTGTGGAGGGGGAGCACCGGCTGTTTAAAAGATGCCTGTCTCACTCCATCGTTTGACCACAGCTTGACAATGATGATAATCCCACCCGTGGTGCCGAGTCTTAGTCTTCCTGCTGTGCTCATAGGACCGATTAACGCTTTGATCGAAAAGCCTCTGTTTAATGTCAGGATGGCAGATGAATCATTAACCCAGTGGAGTGGACTGATTCGAGGTCTAAATCCAGGCAGAAATTCAGTAACTTGTGATCTTATTTAGCAGATATTCCCTGTAGCTGTCCTGTAGCTGCTAATGAAATGTCTGAGGAGATGAGGGGGGATATTGGATCATTCCTCCCAAAAAAACTGTCTGATTTCATCAATATTTGAGCATGTATTGACTGAACAGCAGTCTTCAGTTCAGGCCACAGCATCTCAATTGGGGTAAAGTAAAGAATTTGGCTTGCCTTTTCCGAAACATGAATTTGTGTATTTTGCAAACATTATGTTGTTGATTTATTTGTGTTCTCTCTGTGATTTTCTTTTTATTCCTAAAATGCTTCAATCCAGGACACATCTGGGTCAGGGGTGTCCAGCATAAGGACCAGAACCCAGAGGACATAAATTTGAGACTTTTAACTGTATTTTGATTTCATTTCAGAGTCGTGCTGGCAGATTTCATTCATTTTCTTCATAGAAAATTTGAGACATTCTGTTGAAATTGCACTTTTTTATGCTGTATTAACATATCTCAAGGATTACATGTCTAGTTAAACTTCTTAACACTTAGAGAAAGATGGTTTTCACTGCTCCAGCCCACAAGATCAAAGTGGGCTGATGTCTGGCCCACAATCTAAAATGAGTTTGACATCTGTGATCTAGGTGGTCTTTCACAAACTTAACACAAGCAGCTTTTTCCTTTGGTATTCCTCAAAGTGGACACATGAACACAGGATTTAGCTGGGTTTTGGGACTTCTGCAGGTGCTTTGCTGTTATTCCTGGCTAAGAGGAGTGCACATGGTCCTGGCGTGATTTCTGCAGGATGCCCACTCTGAGCGACAACAACAGCAGCTCACACTTTCCTCTGTTTGTTTTTAGAAATGTTTTCGTAGCATTTTCCTGCTTTGTTCATCTGTACAATACCAAGGTCCTGTGAAAGTTGCTGTGATAGAGCATTGATTCACACGAACAGTCTTCCAGGAGTAGAGCAGACTTTGAAGGTAAAGTCAGTCCTTTTATTTTTTGCTTTGAGGTTATTTGACAGAAAAACAGAATATTGTGCTCATAAATATACACTGATTAGCATGTAATTATGTTTTCCATCACCTGATGTGTTCTCACAGATTTATAACTATTCTAGCAAACATAAAAAAAGAGCAGGTTCAGTTTATTTGGAGCTCCCATGTTTCCCTGCCATCATGAATACGGTGGCCAAGATGAACATCTTAACATCTGCCTAACTGTGTTTTATGTATGTTGCTTGAGACCAGCCACATATGTAGTACACCAAAGGCAGAGGTGTGAAGGTCCTCCAGTCTACTGGTTTCCTTGCATATCTCTCACTCTCTCGCTCTCTGTCTGTTGTCACTAAACATACCTTGCTTTGTGGAGGTGTGTCTTCCACCGGTCCCAGCCTATCTGCACCTGGGCTAAATACCACACCTGCCAGGGATTTGGTCTTCAGCCAGTTTCCATTTAAAGCAGAAGAAGATATTCATTAACTGCCAGATTGTTGACTAAGCTAGAGTCCCGGACCCTGGTAAGAGTGGACTTAACCCTGTGTGGTGTTCGTATTTTTGTTACTCAGCCAGTGTTCATGGGTCTGGTGGACCCGCTAGAGTTTTGGCTTTCCAAATTAACACTATCAAACAATTTTATGTTAAATTACTCAACAGATGTTTACTTCATCCCAATTACAAGACATATGAACAGCAAACATGGTTAATTTTTTCCCTTTACCTTTGTTAGATCACATTTATGAATTAATGTGCTTCTCGTTTTTCTTTTATATAAAATGTTATAAATAAATCAGTTATAATCAAGTGGAGTGAGTGGAAAGACACAACACATTTACACGTGAAAAAATAATTAATTGTTTAATTTTTCTTTTGAAAAAAACTGAACACGGGTCTCACAGACCCGAACACCATACAAGGGTTAAGAGTGAGTGTTCTGGACTTTCAGTCAAGGGTTGTGGACCTGTTTCTGCTGTTGCTTCTGGCTTGGAATGAGGCTTGGAGCCTTCAGGACTTCCAGCTGGCTCAGAACCCAGACACCAAATTGTTGCTCTTCTGTGTAATCATTTGTCGCTGTAAATAAATGCACTGTACGGAGGATTTGGGAGTCTGCATTATGAGTCCTTCCGACCACTAACCGTGACAGGAGGAGGGAACTTGGAGGCGTTAAGACGCCATGGAGGTCAATTTAAATTTACCCATATGAGGGATAATTTTTTGTCACGTAAGATGGGGTCCACTTCACCAAAGAGGCAAAAACATGAAGGAAAGAGAGAATGCAACCAGTATTTAGATAACACATTGTCTTCCTCCTCACCTCAAGCCTGATCTCCTCAATCGATGTCAGGACACTTAATACAAAAAAAACCTGGGCAGATTGCTCATTTATTCCCAATATTATCACAATTACTTATTGTCAGCGGACTGGACATGTGACCTCCTGTCTCTGGACAGCTGACAACAAACTGGCTAAACAGTAAAAACAGCTGGCTATATGCTAACATTATGCCAGCTAGTGTTAGGCTCCAGTGTCCTAACAATTACACTTTCCCTCTGATTAACAGTTTGATTAAATTCTCATATTGTATGAGAGTTTATTCAAAGTCTACCTCAAAGAAAGTTTCACTAACACCGGCTAATAGCAGCTAACAGAGGCTAACAGCAGGCGTTACCAATAGAAAAGTTCAGGATATGCACAACAACTTCTTTCAGTATCGCTGTCGCTGGACAGAAGTGAGCTTCACAGACTCATCGACTTTGTATTCAACGCCTTTCACACAGTTTTACAGCCTCGGCGTGTACACCAGCTGAGGTAAACAGCAGATTGAGAGCCTACACTTGAACTACAGAGGAATGATAGTCAGAGTTGTTTGTCCTATAGCGACCACCGTCGCTAGGAGGAGTGGTAAGAAAACAGGAATCA
The DNA here is from genome assembly GCF_018398535.1 of Haplochromis burtoni. Taxonomy (NCBI): domain Eukaryota; kingdom Metazoa; phylum Chordata; class Actinopteri; order Cichliformes; family Cichlidae; genus Haplochromis; species Haplochromis burtoni. The sequence goes on from NW_024582451.1 coordinate 934,045, forward strand.
GTTGACTGTAATCTACTGACATCTAGTGGTGAGATTTTAAACACTGTGCCTTTAAAGATTGACAGCTTTGAAACAGACACTTTTACTGGAATTCCTGGCTGGAGATCTGGAGAGGTCGTTTGTAAAGAATTCCTCTTAATATTTCTACCGACAACGATTAGTGTCGATAAAGATATTATTATATTCCCTGTAAAGCACTTTGTAATAGATTCCTGTCTTAAAAAGTGCTATATAAATAGATTTTAGTGAGAAAGTGTTTGTCTTTAGTTGTGAACTGTGAATCTTCAATTTAAATATGTATATATTTTCCCTTGCGGTGTGATATAGTGCATGGCCTTTCGTCTAATGTCTGTGACTGAGCTATACTTGTCTGCGAGCCTATTTCCTCTGCCGCTGTCCTTCATAAATCCAATGAATTACCCAGTATCCCCCCTCTTTCCTCCATTAACCCTCCCCTACTGCCCACCTCCCTCTTCTCTCCCTCCTGAACGAGTGATCAATTAAGGCCCTGTCCAGCGCTCAGTGCACGTCAGCACTTTCTCTCCTCCTCTTATCCCCTCCCTGTCATTTTTCTCTTCTTTTCGGGTGTTGGGCCAGCCACCACCAACACGACAGGATAGGGAGCAGAAAAGACCAAAGGCAGTAGGAAAAACAAAAAGAGAGAATCTTTTATTTTCAGGATGAGAAATGCTCTGTACAGAGATGTGAGTGTTCAGGTGTCAGTATGTGCTCGAAGGAAAACATCCTTTCGTAAACCCTCTGGCAGGAAGTTTACCTTCTGCCTTGCTAGAGGACTTTGCTTTAAAGAGGAAGAGAGAGAAGACAAAAGATGAAGGCAAGTAGAGAGGAGTTATAAAGGACTTGTACAGCTGTCTCTACACTCTATCAGTTCACAGTGAGAAAATACATGTGCACAGACAGTGCTGGTCAGGAATGTAATGCAGTAAACATATTTTGTCCTAGAGGAGTAAAGTAGGAGATTTTTGTTTATTATCATCAAGTCCCATTAAAACTAAAACAAATCTGCTGAAATGACTGCCTGTGTGGTCAAAGCTTCCTTTTCCTTTGTGTCATAAAATTTTGAGGAACGCATTAATGAGCCACACTTCACACTGAGTGTCATGCTCCTCTGTCATGATGAACACGGGCTCTGTTGTATTTTATCAGGGTAAATCCCTCAGCCATTGTTCTGTTGCTGCAAGAACAGCAACAAATGTGCGTCTGACGGTGTAAAACGCTTGCTAGAAAGTGCACTGCTTAGCTGTTTTTTCAAATTAAAAGAAGAAAAATAGCGTCAACCTTGGGATTTGTTGAAAAATACAGAGAAACTCTGCTTTTATCCTTCAGTGGGTTGTTTAGTATCTGAGGATATTCTCCCACACAGCAGTCAGGTAAACTGAATGAAAGTGATTTATGTCTCTGCTTACAGTTTAAAGGTATGGTCCAATAGTGAGCTTAGTGAGATCCAACACCTGCCACACAGTTGAAGAAAACACAAGTTATCCACAGTTTAATGTTAAAACAGACCTCTGTGGGCTGTTTAAGGCTCCGTGTTTGGAAAGACACGGCATATTTTGTACTTCTGCACGCCGGCAAAGTGGATTTTAAAGCAAACACTGAATATGTGATTAAAGTGCAGTTTTAATTCAAGTGTTGCTTGAATTTACTGCTTAGTAATTACTGCCTTTTTCATCCGCACTCCCCCATTTTCAGAGGCTCAAAATTAATTGGACTTACTAACATATTATTAAATATATATGGACTTATTTTTAAGCACTTGTATGAAAGTTTTTTGTAGTCACTGCCTGAAGTCTAGAACCCATGGATATCACCAAATGCTGGGCTTCCTCTCTTGAAATGAGTCTCACTTTCTTCAGTTTTGTATTTAATAAGTGAAAAGCATGCTTTTTGGGGCTGAGATCAGGTCACTGACTTGCTTTTGCAGTTTGCCTTTGGCCATTTGCACTGTGAAGCGCTCGACTGAGTTTGGCAGAAAATGTGGTAGGCTTCAAATTATGAGCTGCTTTTCTCCTTCTTCCCATCATTCTGGTACAAATTCATCTTAGTTTCATCTGTTCAAAGATGTTTTTTTTCTCTAGGATGCTGCAGACTCACGTCCAGTCTAAAAATGGGGGAATACGTATAAAAGTGGTTGTCACATTGTAATTGTTTGATTTGAAATCCTCTGTAGTGGTGTATAGACGCAAAACTATAACAGTTGTGTCTCGACCATCAAATGATGGACTTTGCTGTATTTGCATTACATCCTAATAGACAACCACTCGTATTATCTCTTTCAAAAGCAACACACAGACTAGTTTGAACAATTTCCATTCATCCCTCCATCTTTTTTAACCACTTATCCAATTCTGATTTGTGTGGGAGTTTGAACATTTTTTAGTAGCTGTGCACTAGAATTGTACTCACATAGAAATTCACATTGAAATGCTCAGATAATAGCATCAGTGAAACCCTGGCAGACTCTGAGCTGTTAAAGGTGGGCTCTATCCTAGCTGTTTCAATGACTCATCCTTCCCTTATAATCTTTGTGCTCAAAATCCCCGCATCATTAAACTCCCATTATTTCAGTATAGCTTACTCCATAGTGAGGATCAAATTGAGATTTCAGACACTTATAAATTCTCCTTTCCCATCTCCGCTGTCACTGACTAAATGTAGGGTCGCACGACTTTAGTATTTTTCACAATGTTACATTTCCATTCAGTTCTGGGACTTGTTAAGTGCACTCGTGTTGTGTTATATAACAACGAGGGAACACTTTTAGATACATCCTGTGCAAGTACAATGAAAGCACATTGGACTTTTTTTTTTATAATTTCCTCCTCTTTTTACCGTAAATTGCTGAGAAACACTCAAAGTTAGGGAAGCGAGTCTAACTTTGTCGAGACCGGAGAGGAGAAGCTCCGTTAATCCATAGATATTTGTAAACAGGACTAACTTTGCATTCTGCATACCTTCAAACTGTTTGCAGACACCCAAATATAAAGCATTTATAAAAGGTAGATAAAGCTACAGAGTCTAAAAGGTGCAGCCAATACATAACTGTCTCAGACCAAAAATAGAGTCTATGGGGAAAACAAATATCCTACTCACTTTATCTTTGATTTCAATAAACACTCTTGATGAGTTTATGATTGTGATTGCTACTTTCAATTCTTGGATAATACGATGTTTATTTAGTAAAATATGATCTCCTCACTGTCCTTAAAGGTAGATAAAGCAGGGTGTGTGTGCATTAGGGCGTGCCTGTCCTGTGACTGACAAGTTGCTACCCTACGAGCATGCAGCATCCCTCAGTTTCTCAGTCACATCCTCCCTCCTCATCGTTTCCAGTTTTAAATCATCAAGATGGCAAACAGCCAGCATGCTCAGCTCAGGCTCTGGACTGGGATGGGGACTTTGCTAACCATCGCTGACATCACGATTACTACATTAATCTTTTATATGCGTTCTGCAGAGACAATTCATTTTTTGTTTGACTGGACTTGCACTGTATGGACAAAAGCACTGGCACACTGCCTCTACAAGAGCTGCTCGGCCATGGAAACCCATGCTATGAAGCTCCCAGCGAACAGATATTGTGCTGATATTAACGTCAGGGGAGGTTTATCTCTCTGCAGAGGATTGGCAACTTTTACGGACTATGCACCTCAGCGTTCAACAACACCGCTCTGTAACTTCATGTGTCAGAGTTGCTGTGTTTCCTTCCACTTCTACACTACAATAATACAAATTACTTCAGGAAGGGCATCCGTATGGTTCCTCTGAGGGTTCACATGCACTCCAACTAAAATAAAAAAAAAAAACCCACCAGCAAATAGGAAAAAGCACACGAAACCCAACAGAAGTGTGATGGAACAGCTGCAGATGTGACAGAAACCAAAATATGCAAACTGTACTTAGACACGCTTAAAGGAAGCAGAGGCTTCATCTGTGCTGTGTGGCAGAAAAAGACAACTGCTAATGATATTGTCATCATTAGCCGTCAGGATTAGCTGTTTTTGTTTTTTGTGAGCTTTTATTGCATTTTTTTTCTATTTCCGTTGTGTATTGGTCGCCTTTGCAGCATTTTACTATTTGCTGTTGTTGTTGTTTTTAATTAGCCTTGCAGTAAATCCGGCAAACGTAGAGCTACCCGCTGCAGCGACCCTGTAGTGACAGGGTAGCAGCTGAAAGCAGCAATGCTACAGCTGATCTTTAAATATCAATATAAGCGTCACAAACTGAATATGAGTACCACGCTGTAATTCACTCGCTCACCCATTCACAAATGTTTTTGAATGCAGACTGCATGGCTGAGTGCTTGCTGTTATACACCTGCAGCAATGGGACTAAAAGCATTTGGATTCAAAGATTAAGAGGTGTGCTCCATTACTTTTGTCCATATAAGTAGTCTGTGTGTTGGCATAAACCTTCAAAATGCCACTGCAGTGTATTTCATGGAAAATATGATCCTATTAAATTCTCTTATCTCATTTTAGATCACTGAGGAGACTCTAAACCTTTCAATAGATCGTACAGAAATTTGATGGGATGTTTTTTTGCTGTAATATATATTTTTTATTTAGAATGCCCTAGCCCTATTTTTCTGCCTCTCGTGCCCTTTTAAAACCCTGACCTCCCCTCTGAGTTATTAAACCTTTTAATACGAAATCCAATGAGTTTCGCTGGTCTATTACGAGCTGCCAGATCCACTTAGATGACTGCCTCGTAAGTTATTATCGGTTCAGGTCTCCGCTGTGGTGCAGCTACCGGCCACTGCATCACTGATGACCAGTTAATTCAGTTTCCCAGTCATGATTAGCGCCGCACACTGTGCACACTGCTGAGGAGCTTTGATCTCTGCTGATTGTTGCAGATTGGCAATCGTCTCAAAGAGATAAGGCCTCGCAAATTTAAAGTGGCTCGCGAGCAGTGGAGGGACTTCATCTTTTAAAAGCTTATTAGTCTTGAAGATTATCCGAGGTCTTTCAATTTGACGGTCATTAGATGGGTGCGATTGAATAATAGATGAGATCCTCTTCTGTTCCTCTGTGCTTTCTTGCTCTTCGGTCCACTTTTGCGTATCCAGCAACAAGCCGCTTACTGCGCCTCACTGTGCCAGTGCCGTGGGAGAGGCAGTCTCGTTCCTTCACGACTGCTCTTTGTTGTCTGTCCTTGTAAAAGTCTCTGTCTCCTCTCCCCGCCCTCTCGTCCTCACATCACTCTAAATGATGCAGTATTTTCTCAACATGTGGGAGTCTGGGGCTGTCTTCTCTCTTCAAGAAAATAAAACAGTAAAATGTCTGCCTCATTTATCTATCTGCCTCTCTCTTCTCCACCCTTATTCTTTCAATATCTCTCTCTTGCTCTAAGAGCTTTCTTACTCCAGGTTGGATTACACTGATAATCCTCCCTTTCTTTATCCATTTCTGGCTCAGCGCTCACCCTAATTTTGGAGGAAAGTCTTTGAATTAACCAGAAGAATCCATTTCACCTTTTCAAGAATCTGATAAAGCACCCTGCTTGCCGTAATCTCATTTTACCTTCACTCTCCATCCCCTTCTTCATCTGTTTTCTTCTTTTATTTCAGTTCCAAAACAGAATGTATTGCAAAGAAAACCTTTTTTTTTTTGTTTCCGATTGCTTTGCAATCACAAATCATAGAGCCTACAGTCCACTGGAAATTGGGTTTCCTTGGATCGGGGCCCACTCCATCTTTTATCCCATATTTAGTTTCTTTCATCCTTTCCTTCACGCTTCTCCTCCTCTTTTTTTTTTCTTTTTCTTTGTTTTCAGACAAAGTCTTTTGAAATAGCGTCCGCAAAGTTGGGAGCAGACATGAGGATTGAGATGGTGCATATGATGTTGAAAACACTAAATGCTACCAGACAGAGGCGGTCAATCACAGCGCCTGCAAATTTCCACTGCTCCGCCATGCTTTCGGTCTCATCTTGCTCCCGGAAGCGGTCCGCCATGTAACGCACCTCCTCCAGGATGGCCTGGAGCTGGGGGTCTCCCATCCCTACAGTGGAGCACCCTCCAAGACCTCCCGCCCCACCTCCAAAGCCCCCACCACTGGAGACAGTGCTGGGACATCCTACAGTTTCCACATTAGGGGTAGGCGGTGGAGGGGAGCTGCAAAATTGTGACGGCAGGTGTGGAGGTGGGCTTCCCGCCACTCGCAGAGGCCCAGCGGAGATGTTGTTTCTCTGGATGCTCTCTGGGAGCACCGAGGGGTCGTCCATGCTCTGAAAACCCATATATAGAAGATTCCCATTGTTGTTAGCACTCGTCTGAGCCTGGAGGTGAGGGTGCCCTGCATGAAGCGGACCTGTTTGGAGGGGAGCCAGGTTCTGTGGGTGCAGCGGGTGGAGGGAGTCCGGAGGGTTAGGGATGCTTCCGCTCTGTGACCCCGAGGAGCAGCGGCGCAGGTGGGGGGCGCAAGGTGGCCGCTCTGGGTCGTCACTCTCACCCGGGCGCTTCATCCGCAGGAACCACGCGACCCACTGCAGCAAAACGAGCCGCACCTAGTAAGAGAGAGAGAGAGAGGGACACTGAGATATGTAGAGATGAGAGCGGGGGACTCGAGGGAGCACAGAGCATAAAAGCACTCAAAGAAGTAAAAGAAAACATAAGAAAGCAGCCACAAAGCACTAAAAGCAGCTACACATCCTGACCTGCACCTAACGCCAGTTAAGCTGGGCTAATAGGCAGTTATTTGTCTCTTTCAAACTGCAGCTGCACTTGTAGAAGTATGAGATCCTCACCAGGGTCGCCTGAGGAAAAAATTTTTTTTTTCTTTGACTGCATTCCCCACAGAGAGGAAACTTAGAAATAGGCATACATTCAAACTGTGGAAATATTGAGAGCAGTGCTCACATTACTGTTTTATGACTCTAACAAGTTTGCTGTAATGTTTCATTAAACAATGTTTAAATAGAGACTTTATTCAAATTTAAACCTTCGCTTCTGCTCTCCCAAAAAATACAAAAAAGACTCCAAGTCCCCTGAAAGTCATTCTGGCCCAGCAGAGTCCAGATGGGTGTCTGGCATCTAATGAGCAGCTAATGTCCAGATGACTGCTCAATTACACTCGACAGAGTATGTTTACCAGCCAGGTAACCGTCTCTGTTGCTGCTGCCGTTGACGTGGGTTTTTTTCAAGGGCTGTAATTATGAACTGTGCTGGTTCGATGCCCTCATCTGAACCACATCAATTAGCCTGTTAATTGGCCATTGGACTGTCTGAACGAGCCATTCATCAACAAAGCGTCCTTGAATTGTGTCGATACATCGAGCATCTGCGCCGTCATGCAGTAAAGCTGATGCACATGTATTGAAAACTGCAGGCCTGTCAGTTCGTCTCTGCAGTCCACACATAAATCACCGGATAAATACATCTCAAGATGTTGGTTAATATTACATTACATGACATTTATTTTCATTTCACACCTTCTTTCAACATTTTTCATGTTTTAAAAAATTCACGTTATGACAAAACCTTTGTTAAAACAAAGCTTGATGAATTTTTTATCATTAAAAAGGCGAGGAAAATAAAAAAAGAAGGAATGAGGCAAATCAAATCCTCCCACACATCCAGAGTGCTTTGAAATGCACTCCTGTTGAAGTCTGTGGTGAGGCATTTGATGAACACACTCAGGCAGACTGACACTGCTGGATGAGTCACAGCCGAGGAAGTCGGAGAATAAAAAGCGAAAGAAAACTGGCAGAGGAGCACAGGTATAGAGCTAACAAATGGATGACATGTTATTGAAAATGGCAGAGCAGAAGAATTATACTGAAGCTTGAACAGAGATTAACAAAAAGATTCATTTGAATATATCTGCGTGAATTAGAAAGACTCGTAAGTGATGATGTTTGTGGAGTTAGGCTCACCCATTTGGGCATTTTTCCTCCGGTCGGATCGTGATGATGATACTGCAGAACCACCACTGTGGCGATGACTGACATCCCAACGATGATCATTATACTGGCAAAGTACTGACCTGGGAGGAGTGGGAGAGAGTAAAATATTTCATTTTTAAGTCACACCGTAATTTCCTACTGCCTCACTGAGCTTCGCAGTATCTGCTACAGCTTGTTCCTTAGGAAACAGCCCAGCAATCGTTGTATAGAAGTAAAAGATCTACAAAATGATGGCTTAATGTCTGTTTTCAAGGACTCTAAGGTCAGCAAGATGAGGTATTTCACTGAAACACATTATGATGGGATTCTCAAGAAAAATGTGAATTTTTAAGGATGGTGTGTTCCTGTTTTTTTCAAGGTGGATGTCTTCATAACACAACTTCTGCCAAGTTTATACTCCTGGGGGGAAATCATCAAACAGATTAAATCCACAGCAGATTCTCCTAATTAAAAAAACAAGCAGAAAGGAAAACACTAATGATTATGACTCTTTTTTTTCTTCTCTTACGCTTTTAATGACCAGGATTTGTGTCTTCAGGCAAAGATGGCCTTGCATCTGTCTCGGTTGCCGTCTAAGCTCGCTAAACATAATTTCCAGCAGCGTGCCCACAATCAATTTAGACTATTAAACTTTAAGGTGAGCAGGTGGCCACAGTAAATCCTGTGATTACAGTTTTTTTGGGGGGGGAGCATTGTGTAGATTTTCTGGTCTCCTGTAGTGCAGTACTGTGCAAAAGTCCCTCAATTTTCCATGTTTTGCAATGAAAATGGGAAATAGGTGCAAAAATTGATTAAAATGTGCAAAATGAAATCCATGGAAATAAAGTGTATAAGGCAATCTGTACAATTCAAACAGCTTGAAAGTCAGTGTTTGGTATGACCACCCTTATTCTTCTGTCTTAGGGAAGCTTTCTTGGTGTGTCTTTAAGTGTGTCTTCATGAATAGTTCTCCGGGCTTCTTGAAGGACATTCAAAACTCCTCTTTGGATGTTGGCTGCCTTTTGTTCTGTTCTCTGTCAAGATGATCCCACACTGCTTCAGTAATGTTGAGGTCCGGGCTCTGGGTAGGTCAGTCCATGACTGATGGTGCTGCATTGTGAGTTTTTCTATCCAGGTGTGGTTTTACTGCTTAGTGTGTTTAGGATCATTGTCATGCTGAAAGATGAAGCTGTCGTCAATCAGACACTGTCAAGATGGTATTGCATTATGGATCAAAACCTGACTGCACTTTTTGTGTATTCAGAATTTCATCAATTTTGACAAGATCACTGTTACCACTGATTTTCACTGCAGTTCCCTGTTTCCCTTCCCTAAGAATGGCTTTTTTGACAGCCACTCTTCCACTCAGACTATTTCTGATGAGGGTCCAGTGAACAGTAGATGGATCAAATGAAGGGTCAGACACATTTCTCAGGTCCTCTATCAGCTCTTTGCTGCATTTTTCCCCATTTCTTAAGGACAGGACTTTCGGATACTGTTCATCAGCTGTAGATACTTTTTTTAGGTCACTTCTTTTTTCCTCCACTTGTCAAGTTTCCTTGAATGTTTTAGAACACACTGCACATCATCCAGAGAAATGCCAAGTTTTCAGCTAACAGCTCACTGAATATGACTTTGTGCAAAAATACTGTTTTATGTCTGCCAAACTGTGGAACAATGTATGTGTTTTTGCAACAGGCTGCTAATAAATTTAAAATGAAGTTTTCTGTCATGTATAAGAATAACACTGGTTTGTGTCTGGAGTTAGGAGCCTGTTACATGCTTGAATGAGCCATGGGTTACTGTTAAATGGCTTAAAAAACACAAAAAAATCCCATTCCACTGAAAGTGGTTAAGTGAGAACTACTGTCTCTGGTAGCTTTTCACGTAGTTTCAGGGTTCTCAGATTATCAGAACAGCAGCTGATGGGAACATTTTGTGCAGCCTGCAATTGGGTAATGTTCCTTTCATCCATTCATAGTTCATGTTATACTCTTGCACTGCAGAAAGACCGTAGCAGTAGACAACATACTTCCTCCGTTTCAGCCTTGAAGGCAAAGTATAAAAGGCAGCATCACTCAGCTAATGAATTTTAAAAAAAACTGTAAACCTGAAAGCATTATCAGCATATAAAAACACCATCTGAATGGTCACAGGGACACTTGTGTATCCCCTCTAAATTGACACTTGGTCATTGAAACCTTGGGAAAGTCTACAGTTAGGTCCATAATTTGTTGGACACAGTATTTGTAATTTCAACAGTTTTTAAAAAAAGAAGGAATGCACTGGCCAACACCAAAATGTCTAACAGACCACAGAAGACAAGTTCACAACATCTAACAGTCACCAAGGCTCTTAGAGATGCTGATCTACAATCAGCAGAGCCTTCAAGATGAACTTGTCCTAAAAGATGGGAAGAGAAAAGTAAGGAGAAGGACAGACGCAGCTCATCAATCCAAATTTACCACATCATCTGTGAAACAAGGTAGAGGCAATCTTGTGGCATGAGCATGTATGGCTGCCAACTGAACTGGACTACTAGTGCTTATTGATGATGTGACTCCTGATGGAAGCAGCAGGATGAATTGTGAAGTGCACAGGGCTGTACTCCCTGCTCAGAGTCTAAAGTGGACTGCACAGTGCAAATGGATAATGACTCAAACCAAACTACTAAAGCAACCCAAGAGTTTCTCAAGGAGAAGAAATGGGATTTTCTTCAAATGGTTGGTCACTGATGTCAACCCAAGATAGCATGTTTAGGCCTGCAACTGAAGGTGGCTGCACTAAACGCCCAGCAGAGCATCTCAAGGGAGGAATCGCAACATCTGGTGATGTTCACGGGTTCTAGAGTTGAGCCTTGGATTTCACTCCAACAGTCCTGATATTTAAAACTATATTAGTCTGTACGATTCCTCCTGAGCCTCTGAAAATGGGGAATTGTGTACAAAAGTCACCGTAGTTCCTAAACAGTTCATTTAAATTTGTTGTAAAACCCCAGAATCAAAGCCTCGAATTAAAGCCTGCACTTCAATCACATCTTAATTGTTTGGTTTAAAATCCACCGAGGTGACACACAGAGGCGAAACTACAAAAAAAATGTGTCTTTTCCCAACGAATTATCAGCCTAACTGTTTAATCAACATGTTCAGCATCCACAGGCTAACTATCAATTATAACAAACAAAAAACAAGCACAAAGTATCGATCGCGCCCATCAGATAGAAACTGCATGCAGTATTTCCAGTGAGTCAGACAGCCTGATTTAATGCTGTGTGTTGCGATGGCAGCAGATTCTTTTTCCTATGAATATATCCATCTTTCACATACCTATGAGAGGGACGGAGTCAGATGTGGCTGGCATGATCTCTGCGACCAGCAGCATGAAAACAGTGAGAGACAGGAGGATGGTGATACCTGCAGATAGAAAGAGAAATAATACATTTTGTTAGGCCATCGATCCAGCGGTTTGGTCTCCTCCCCTCAGTCGCTCTGTCTACTTCTGAGAAACTGCATTAGTCTGTTTGGTATTTTGATAAATAGTCACACTCAGGAGGAGATCGGGTTCGATTTATGTAAATGACTGGCTAACGCTCGTACAGTGAATCACTTTTTTGGCATTGTGCATCTCTAAAGCAAAAAAAAAAGCACTTCCGCATACACAGCACATAACCCTTTTTAAAGGTGTTCAAACACCACCGGTGTGCACGCGAACACACTCCTCACACCCTCCCGCAATTCCATCTTCATTTATCCACCGCCACGCAATCTGTCTCACTTCTCCAGCAGACGGAATTTAGGGAGTGCTTTGCTGGCATAACTGTCCCCATTCAGAGGCATTCAATTAAACTCCCAGGCCGAGAGATAAAATATGAATGCTCTTTAAGGATATTAGGTGAATTAAAAATGCGTCTTTTATGTCGCTTTTTCTCTTCACATATGACATTTATTCTTTTTAAAAGCATGCTCCTCTAACCCTAACTGCTCGGCCGCTCGGTGCACGCGTCTCCTCCATCAAGTGAAGTGACAGAGTATTTTTCTGGAAGCCAGTGTGTAAGCTCTCCCCCCAATCAATTCACTAGCTTTAATTACATCAATAGGTTAATCGTCCGTGTGTGTAAGGCTTGGCATCCCCCCCACCTCCTCCTTTTATGGAGAAATGCTGCGTAATGCATCCTGCATCGGGGGTGAGGTTAGGCTTTGACAACGCTGTTGCCTCCCAAGCAGACATGAGTCAAAGATCATTTAGATTTATCCAGTTACCAAGGTGAACTTAATGCAATATCAAGCTGCAATCTTCTATTTTCTTAAACAATTAGTCAAATAAATGGTGGAAAAAATAATGCAAAATTTCACAAAATTCAAAAGTGACACAAAATAATCTTGAACCAATTAAATTATATTAAAAAAATGTAAAGCTGAGACTTTTTCTCTATTTTTACTTTATAAAACTTAATCGGTTTCCCAAACATAGTCATAATTTTTCAACCACTTCCCTCTTCCATTAGTTGCCTAACAGCTTTACCTCTATAAATGTCAGATAACGTGAAATCTGGACTATTTAATGTCCTGAGGAGATGAACATTAGTCATCTCTAAACAGGTTGAAGCAGATATTAAAACATATTTGCAGCTGCTGCTTGATCCCGGCAATGCTCTCTCTCTCTCTCTTCCAGCCCATTATTGTGCAATTTGGATGTCTCTCCCCTTCTCCTCCTCATCAGTCGTCCCTCTCTCTTTTGTGCTGTCCTCTCTCATCCTTTTCGAATTCTTCTCCTGTCGGTGTTATCTTTTTGCTTCCCTCCCACACCCATCGGTCTGTGTTCCTCCTCCTCGCATTTCTCATCTTTCTATTTTATCCTGTAATCCCTCTCCTCTCTCAGCTCCCCACCCCTCTCCCTTTGTCTGTTTCATGCCTCCCCGTAGTCTCCAGTGCCACTCCTTCGATTCTTTTTTTTTTCTTGAATTTATTCCGGGATGGCTTGCTTGTTGTGAGCTCAGTTTTTGGCAGCCTATAAACTACTTCACTCAAACCCGGGAGCAAGTTGGAGATTTTTGCATATTTGACACGTTCTTTTTACAAAATATATACATTCGTTTCAAAAAGCCCGAACACTGTGTAAAACCTGCAAGTCGTTTCAATCATATAAGGGACATTTGGAAGTCTTACTGCATTTGCAGCAACATGCTTGGAGAAAATTGAAAGCAGTGCAATGAAAAACTACAAAAAGTCATGGCCACACGTGCTGCTTTTGGGGCGCCATCTTTTTCATAGAAGACACCTCGCTTCTTCCATGTATTACAGCAGCTTGGCTGTGTAGTGAGTTTATGTGCCTGAAGTTTCTATTTTCCTTCAGGTTTACTCTTTACACTGTGTGCATCTTGCACTTGAAGCTTTCATTGTTTGCATTCATGATTACCTGCTTTACAGTTCCCTGGTATTTTACCGGTGTCCCTTTGTTTCTTGGCTACACGCAGATTAGTGACTAGAGGCAAGAAACTGCAAAAATCACAAAGTATGTTTTAACTCAAATGAGCTTGCATTGATCCTCAGACTGGTTTACTCTAAATGTGTGTGTGTGTGTGTG
>NW_024582451.1:947554-985532 GCF_018398535.1 Haplochromis burtoni
CTGTGAAGTCTTTTAAAACATGTTTTTGATCCACTCACCCAATGAGATCTTCTCCCCAGAGTCAGCAGGCAGCACAAAAATGAGCAACGTCATAGAAGAGAGCAGCACACATGGGATGAGAAGGTTCAAGGCGTAGTAAAGCGTTCGCCGCCTTATTGTAATAACAAATGTCACATCCGTGTAGGGCTCCTTACAGCAGTCATAGAAGACCTCATTCCGCTTTCCAGGAACTCCTGGAAGTAGGAGAGAAACTAGTTTGGTTGCTCATGCCTGAATAAAAGTGAATGCAATGCAAACTTTTTCCCCTACTCACCTATTAGGTCCCATTCTCCGTTGGGCATGTAGCCGGAGATGTCAGCGTCGACCATCTGGAGGTCCAGCAGCCAGCCGTCGTACGTCCAAGAGCCAAATTTCAGCTCACATTTCTGAATGTCAAAAGGAAACCAGCGAACATCCACATTGCATGTGCTCATAAAGATTCCTGAGAAAAGGACAAAAGCACAGGGGCTCCTCAATCAATTGACTAAATGACAATAATGAACCGCCGCTTCCTGAGGAGAGGTGACAAGGGAAAGATGTACAGCCGGACCATTTGTTTAGTGCAGGGAGTCTGTCCAGAATATCAAGTTCCTTGTTAGAGAAATCATTCATTCACTTCAAGACCTCTTTTTTTTTTAACTTTCTACAACTGTGTGAAAAATGTTACATCACAACCAAAAGTGCACACTGCAACAGCATTTTTATGAACACCCTGCAGGTCTACAGAGAGTTTTTAAATTTTGTTTGGAGGCTGAGGAAGTGAAAGCAAGGACTAGATTAGAAACGAGCTCCCGTCAAAGAGATGGCTATAAAAACAAAACTTGGCAGCTATATATATTGTCACTCACAGGTTTCAGATATTTTCTGCTGTGAACAAATGCTGCTTCTGCTCTCTGCCTGCACACACACACACACAGCTGTTAGCTAAGCCTCAGCTAGAGAAGAAAACATCAACGATGACACTGAAAAATGAGATTGTGCACAGTGCCATAATCAGATTCCCACTTCTATTATGCAGAAATAATAAATGCAACCGCTCCCATATGCACGGCATAAGTGACCAAGAAATCATAAAGACACACTTCCACCCTCAAACGAAAAATTGCAATGATCCTCGCTGTGGTCGCTGGTGAGCTGCAGCTCTTAAAGTAATTACTGAAATAAAACGGTCTCTCACACACACAAGTGCAGAGAACCAAAATGCCAGTGAAGCCTTGCAGCTCTCAAAGATGTTCATTATGAGCCTGCCCACATGCAAATCAGCCTGTGGAGGTAAATGACAACAGGGAAAGGGGGCTAACAGGTGGAAGGTATAGATTTTCTCTCTCCCTGCACTTCTTACTCACTAAAATCCAGCTCCTAACCTCAGGTTCCAACCTTTGCTTCATGAGTGGGTCTTTATAATTACTCCCGTTATGAGCTCCTAAGGCCCTAAAATCTAAACGTACACCGATTAAGTTAAAGCAGATCCACCTCTCTGTGCTTCAAATCCATGCATATTTGCAGCCTCCCTCTCGAATATATCCAGTAACCTTGAAACAACACCTTCAAACAAGGCGCCAGAATCTTCTCTGCAGCTTGGAACAATCTGTCTCGCAGCGCGTACGGCTCCCAAAATAAAACTCCATCATTCTGAGCATTTCAAGGCCTAGAGACAAGATTACCTTGTTATAAATGTCATCCGGTCCAGATATGAGCTAAAGCCTGTTACACGACGTTTCCTGTTAGGCCATTAACACAACACAGCACCTTTACCTCTGCAGCAAGAGGAGTTATTCAGACGGCACGCAGCAGACATCTGGGATCCTCCACATCTGAATTATTTACTGTGTGTCAAGCTCCCCGCTCCATGCCTGACACCCACAAACTTGTTGCCTCTTATTTACTGACAATAACCAGCTGAACAACAGGAATTGTAGCCAGGCATGTGTCAGGGAGCTGATTTGTTTCTCATTCTTTTGCTTTTTCTTACTTTTTCTCATTTACTAATAAAATACACACATCAAACCACTCCTTCTCATATTTTTCCAAATCGTATCTTTGTATTCTCCCACTAATTGACTCCAGACAAAGAATTAAGCAGCTGTATTTACATTCAGCAGCAGCTCATGGGATGGCTTTTGGGGCTTGCAGTCTTCGACTTTTTATTCAAAAAGTCTTTTCAGGCCCTCCCAGTTGCTCTCTCCTCACCCCAAGAGATGGGATTCAGTCTCAGGCTTTGATAATCTGGTGTATAACGAAAAGACTGAGAAACTGCAAGCAAAGGCCTGTGGAAACACGAGAGGGGAGTCTATACTTTTGTGGGCTTGCATTTGGGTTAAGGCAGGAAGCAGAGGAAGTGAGCGTCTCCTATTTATAGGTGTTACTCACAGAGCTGGGAATCCGTAACCAGTGACTAACTAGGGATGCTGTTTTACAGTGATAAAATATTAATGTCAAGTGTACAAACAGTAGGGAGACATGACTCGATTGTAGAATGAGACGCTGCCGTTGCACCTCGGGGAAATGTGGAGGGAGATGAGCGACGGGGAGAGCAGGAACGATGATTAAAATCTAAGAAATATGTGGAAAGCCTCACCTGGGGGAAGATACTTGGCAAAGCCGCTGGAGTTTACCAGAACATTGGTCTTAAAGGTGGAGTCAAAGTCATCATCTGCACTGAGGAAGGACAGAGGAAGAAGTGACACGACTTGTTGACGTGTGCGCGTACGAGGCGAGCGTTTAGGGGTTTATGCAGGGTTTACCTGTTGTAGAGGAGGATGTCTGGGGTCCAAATTTGATCTGTGGTAAAGCGAAGATTTTTCACTCCAGGATGTTCGCTCTGGTTCCACTGGAGATAGTGGTCGTACCAAGTCTTCAACACACAAACACAGACATGCTGTCTGAGCCAACAACCTGCAGGCAAATTATTGCACACTAATATTGCACACAAATTGCCAAAAGTATTCGCTCATCTGCCTTTACGCACACGTGTATTTGAGTAACATCCAAATCTTAATCCATAGGGTTTAATATGATGTCAGCTTCAACTTTTCAGGAAAGGCTGTCGACAAGATTTAGGAGTGTGTTCGTGGGAATTCTTGACCATTCTTCTGGAAATGCATTTGTGATTCATCTCAAAGGTGTTCTGTCAGGTTGAGGTCAGGACTCTGTGCAGGCCAGTCAAGTTCTTCCACACCAAACTATCCATGTCTTCATGGAGTTTGCTTTGTGCACTGGTGCGCAGTGCTTTTGGAACAGGAAGCGGCTATTCCCAAACCCATTCCCTGAAGCTCTATGCACTGGTCTTGAGCTAATATGAAGGCCACATGAAGTTCGGAGGTTTGTAGTGATTCACTTTTTGTAGAAGTACATTTTATACACCTCTGGCTGTGGAAGTGATTGGAACACCTGAATTCAGTGATTTGGATGGGTGACGAATACTTTTGGCAATATGGTGTATTTCCAAAGCCCTCTACTGTTCATCAAAATAAAACAGAAGATAAAAGGATGCCACTCTTCCATCTACTGTGTTATTCTGATAACAGTGCGCAGTTTCTTTTTAATTTCCTGCCGTTGAAATCGAAGGTGCTTGGAAAGAAGCCCGACTGGACCTTTTTAAGTTTCCTGAAGACATTTCTCATCCAAGATGCTTCTTCAGTTCTAAGACTGTCTTCAAGAAACTTAAAGAAGTCCAGTCGCTTTCCAAGCTCCTTGGATTGTCATGACCTGGATGACTGAGAACCAGCACAGATATTCCTGCTTTTGTCTTTTTGCCCATCCTCATTAAATTCACTTCTGTTCAATCCTTTTTGCATTATAGTCTTCCCTCTCTACGTTTTTGCTCATCTTATGTCTCTCTATGTTTATCAAGCCTGTGTCTACATTTAGGTCCTCCACGCTGAAGTGATTACAATGATACATGGACTTCAGGGTGACCTTAATTTGCATGTTAAAGACTGAGAAAACTAGTTTTTGCCGCTGGAATACAATTTAAAAAAATTATCACCCCAAAACATTCAGAGTCTCTCAGGGGTCCTTACCATCTGCAGCCACATATTAGAGGTTAACACCTGGTTCTTCTCATCCTGCAAAACATTTACACCACTTAAATCATCATTCGCCATATAAACCACAAGGCAAGAGGTGTGAGCACTGCTCTTGATCCATAAATCCACAAACAAATATCAAATATTTGAAAACAAAAATCTGGTGCATTATTAATACCACAGTTTCAGGCATAAACAAACTACATGCTCAATGCTTGTTTTGTTTTTTTCAGTCTAATTTCCATTTTAATTGCAAACAAGCAAATGCTCAGTGTTCTCCATGAAAAACTAAATCTTAATCCAAGGATCTGAATTCGTCCTTTTTAAAATGTTTTGTCTGATGTCAGAAATCAACAGCCCCCAAATGAGTCGGAGATGCCTACCACATCCATGATCTGTATCAAACTGAGGCTGAAGGAGACGTTGAGAGGTAGGGAGTCGTTGGCCACTGGTCGCTCCATGTGGTTGTAGTCCTTCAGGAGGTTTTTCAGCAGAGTCCTCTGATGAGGGCCCTGCAATGATACTGAAAGGCAGAAGAAAGGGCTCATGTTTGAATCTGATATAATGCTCATGTGTGGAAGCAAGCGAGATTTGATGATTCTAATGTCTCTATGTTCACTTTTAGTGGGTCCAGATTATAAAGTGTGTTTCTAAAATTCTAGGAAAAACTCCATTAAAAAGCACACTGGGGGAACAAATGTCAAAAAAAAAAAAACAGGCTGCTGATCAAATGAGAAGATTTAACCTTGAGGATTTCAGCCTCCTTATCTATAAATACATCTGGAAGAACATGACTGAAATGAAAAGAAGACAGGAGGAAATGCATGAGGAGAAGCAGGTTTAATGATGAAATTAGCAGAAATAGATCTGATCACTTATCTGGGCTTTAAATGTAACACTGGGGAAGGGTCCAGCTCCTCAGTCAGAATAAAATATTTCAAATTAATGCTGAAAACGCGGAAGAAAAATCAGCAAAGAGAAGAAAGCTTCAGAGCAAGCGTGGAGAACATTAAGTAAACAGGAACTAATTAGAAATGTAGGAAAACCTTATCAGGGCATAACTGGCACTAATTAATGTGTAATTAAGTTTGTTTGAGAAGCTCAGAGGTAATGCACATTAAAATGTTGCATTAAGATGTTGATTGGCACAGAAGAAGTGAGAAAATATCACCCTGACCACAAATGTGCCGTTTATTTGTGTGCATGTAGCTGTTTGTTTGTTTCCTCTCAGTATACCCATCATAACACACCCAAGGTTTAGCCAAGAACTTTAATTTACTGTTTATACCACGCTTACATCCATCCATTTGCTTGGCTGTTTATTCAACTAAGAGCCCTCCCTTAGTTGCCGCTCAGTCTTAGGGTCAACAGAGACAACAAAACCCTCTCACGTCCACATTTGCAGATAATTAACCTAACAAGCATGTTTGAGGCCCACGCTGGCACAGGAAGAACATGCAAACTCTACCAAGTAGATTTGAACCAGGCTTCTAGCTGTGAGGTGACAGTGAAATATACATACAGGAAATAATTATTACATTTTTATCAAATGTGTCAGATTTTCAGTGTGGGAATTTCTTTTTTAAACCACAGCTCTGAAACTCGTAGATGAAATGTTAAAGCTAAAAAGAGAAATGTGTACACTCGACTTTATTGGGTACAGCTGTTAAAGCAAATCAGCCAATCGCTGGCAGAATGGATAAGCATTGTGATTTAGGTGTCTGAGTCTGAGTATCGGAGGAGCTGCTGATCTGCTGGAGTTTACCCCACACGACCATCTCTAGAGGTTACAGAGACTGGTCCGAAAAAGAGAAAATATCCAGTGAGCAGCAGTTCCCCGGATCATGTTGATGTCAGAGAGTGCTTCAAGCTGATAGGAAGACAACAGTAACTCAATACAACCAAACACTACAGCATATATACACAGACAACATGCTGGACCTGGAAAGCGATGGGCCATTCACCACATCTCAGTCCAACAGAGCATCTTTGGGATGTGGTGGAATGAGAGATTCACATCATACACGTGAAGCCGACAAATCTGCAGCATCAGTGGGATGCTATCGTGTCAATATGATCAAAATACTAAAAGCATGAAAAGATTTGAGAACCTGCAGAAAAATATGTGGAAGATTTGGATCTTGCAGAAAGTCTGTGCATTTCATACTGATAAAGTTTTATATTTCCGAGGTAAATTGGTAAATTTATTTGCCGGGATGCGGTATGCTGTGCGTGAAATGGAAGGAACTGTTTGTTTAGTGAAAATGTCACTCGGTGTGCTGATACCCAAATAAACTGCTGCGAAAAGCAGATGCAGCCTGTACTCTGAACAGTATGGAGGAATTCTTTTTTATATATTACACTCTTATATAAGTTCGCTGCTGGGAATATGACAGGATTAAACCCTAGAGGTGCAGAGTACAAATTTGCATGCACTTGTGGTGGCGTTTCCTTTCAAAGCTTGCCAAGTAATGAAAATTCCCTGAATGTTTTTTTCTTTAAAAATCTGCGTGCCCAAATACTGTCAGAAACTTTCGCTTCCTCTGTCTTCTTGTCGTTCATGTTTCCCAGCTTTTAGTCTTTGAAACCAAACAAACTGAACACTCTTTCACTGCTGGTACTTCTCCCTGTTGGTAAAGTTTGCCTGCTCTCCTCTCAGGTCTCTCAATCAATTGTCAGCATTTATGTTCAGCTTTTACTTGTGCTGCTCGGAGCGCCGTCGGCTCGGCTGCAGCAACATGTCCACAACACGGAGAGGCAAGATGGAGATGGAAGAGCCAATCTATACGTCAATTCATTTGATCTCTGACAGATTTTCCATGTGAGAGCCCCTTGTGTGCACACAGATTTGTGCAGAAAGAGCCAAGGCAAAAACTGCTTCCATTTTTCTATCTGACATCTGCCTCGCTGTGCTGACTAGATGTCAATCTGCCCATTACAACATCTCACGCAGAGGCATCCGACCCCGTCTCTCAGCTAAACTAACATCCAGAAAATATGAGCACAGTTAAGACGTAAACAAACAAAGCAAACAGGTGAGCAAGAGTCTCACTTTTCTTCTCCCGGAGTCTCTTTCCTACTTCCTGCTATTCTTATTCCACTGCATACTTTGTAAATCAAGCATCAGCAACGTGGACCCCAGCGCCCGAATTCCGCTAAAATGCTGCTGCAATCCGATTCCCTGAAAACAGAGTGAAAGACAGACAGAGAGGCTCACCGTGGATCAAAGCAGAGAATCCAGAGAGGAGCAGAGCCACTGAGTGCCACATCCTGGTGGTGTGGAAGGGGTAAAAGAGAGGAGGCAGAAGAAGAGAAGCTTCAGATGTTGGAAAAAAGAGGAGGAGGAGGGAAAGGGAAAGGGGGGGATACAGAGAGGAAGGGAGGAAAGGAGCAGAGACTCAGGAAGCTGCTGGAAATCCTCCGGTCTGCATCCAGTCAGCATCAGAGGGAAGAAGTGCAAGCGTGTGCTGGAAGAAGGGGAGTCGAGAGAGGGCGAGTAAAAGGAGGAGGAGGAGATGCTGGTTGTGCTCTAGCTCCTCTCGCTCCTCTCTCTCTCTCTCTGTCTCTCTGGGAGGTGGGACTAAAATGGAGAGAAGAAGAGAGAAAATGTCAGTGATGGGGTGAAAGGTTTGACGATAAAACAGTGAAGTGTGGGGACGGATTGGAGGAAGGAGAGAGTTTAATTGCCCTATCACTGTGGGGTGACCTTTTTAAAGACAATAGAAACTGATGAGGCACACGATTTTAAGTGCTCTTAACACTAACGGAGAAGGAGTTTAAGTGTGGAAAAAGGGGCTGATCGATGCAGCAGGGTGAAAAATGTTTGACATAGGCTCAACGCGTGCATAAATTCATGTGGCAAGCACCAAAAGTAACACATAACTGCTTATACTTCTCTCAGTAAACTGATAAAATGCACATTATAGTGATTTTTTTCCACTCTGTGTCAGTTTTTTCTGCACAAATTGCTCATACAGCCCCACATATCACTAGATTGAGCTTCTCCCTCACACTATAAAAGCTGAATCCTTCATAAATCCCTGGAGTGTCATACATCCTTCCCTTGACAGTGTCTCCACTGTGACTATGTTTGCTTTGTTCCTGCTATTCGTGTGCACCTGTCAAAACTATATTGCAGTTTGCTGCATATATGATAACACGGGCTGGTTATGGCTGTGATCACGCACTGCTGGACTGGAAACTGTCTGCTGTGTGTGAGCTTCCCACACTCGTCGCTCGGTGAGCTTTGAATCCTGCGGGGCAGACAGACTCTGGTTTAATTGAGAAAGTGCTGGGCTCTGCAGGAGGGCAGTGGGAATGTGCATAGTTAAACCCTACTTCTCATTTGTCCTCATGAAATGCTGATGCAAGGGCAGAGGCAGCGAGAAACTGAAAGACTGAGAAAGAGGAGGGCGGGGTGGGGGCAAGAAAAGAGGAAGAAAAGAGTTGGACTGTATAATAGATTACCCTATTACTTCTACTGCCCTTCGGAATTACCCCTTTCCCAGGCAGCCTGACACACACATCCAGAGCGCCTCCCGAGCTGCAGATTCATGCTCGGCTGCACACAGAGGAAGGAGAGTGGCCCTCGGAGGGGAGAAGAAGGATGGCCAAGTCACCGGCTAAAGCACGGCAAACTGCACCAAGCGTGGAGCGAGGCCACATGGTGTGCCCCAGCAATGTATCACCAGAGGAGGAGGAGGAGAAGCATCCTGTTGCTCTTTCTGCATCCCTGCAAATATTACTGCTTAAATATGTGCATAATGTATTTTGCGTTAACCTGGCGAAGAAAACACACACAAACGCACACTCACCAGCACCGAGTGTGACACGGTGCCAAGAACAAAATCCATTAGCCTTCATAAAAATACAGATTGGAGGCATTGAAGCGTGGGTGACATCTGGCGGTGTGTTTTCCTACTGCACGCTGGCTTGCAGCTCGGCAGCTCTGGCTCTGAGTGTGTGCTGGGTGGAGAGAGAGGTGGTGGTGGTAATTAACAAGGAAGAAACTGGGCTAAATGGCACGAGAAGATGATGAGAGCCGGGGCCATAAAGAGAAGGCTAATTAGGAAACAATGCCAGCGAGTGAATAGAAACACAGAGCAGGATGTGAATTAAAGCCATATTAATGATTATGGCGGCTGGAATGAAGAGAACCAGGGTTATGGCCATCATGGGGTGCTCTTGGTCTCTCTCACTCTCTGAATATTTGCCTTTTAACTATGCGGCTCCTGATTGTAAATCTAATGACACAGCAGCAGTGGTGAGATGGCCATTTCTCTGACCTGGCATGACTACTGTTTATCCCCCCCTCTGTGCTACATGCTGAATGGTGCCTCTGACAATGCAGCCATCAGCCGTAGTGGCTGCTGTGCTGTGGTGTTTTTAATTACTCTGCTGATTGGATTAGGCCCTTTCTTGCGCTGACACGTCCCCTTCACTTAATAGTGTGTTATCGACAAGAGCAGCACATACATCCATTTTCCTGTGAGGTCTGATTTGTCAGAGTGGCTTTTTTCTGGAGTGGATGAAGTTCTCTTCTAATGGACAATTTGATCCTGTCCCGGTAAGCCCTGCAGCTGCTCGACTCTAATCCTATAAAATGTTATGAAGTGATATCTAAGAGTACTTCTTACGGCTTAGTATTTCTATTACCTTTTATTTCTCACAATGAACCAGTTTTAAAGTATCACAGCTGATGCAGCAAAATCAAAAATGTGATTGTAGCTTCATTTATGACATCTAGACTGGTTTAGTGGTTAGTATATTTGCTTTACACAATACAAAGGAAAAGCAAGCTCAGTTAAGGATAAGGAAAAACTGGGGAACAAGGACGCGACATATTGTGGAGGTAAGATAAAAAAAACTAAAGAATAAATGCAAGCAGTACACACCAGTAACAAGAGACAAATACAAAGGAAGGAGGAAAAACTAAACAAACTAAGAATCAAACATATTTAATGATAGACAGAAGTTAGGATTCTAAAAAATACAAAAGACTGGGTCCAACACTAAAGATCCATGACAGGAGGAGACACAAACACAGCCTCAGGCGGTCACGAGCTCATCCAGTGCCAATCCCAAGGCTGGCACTAGACTAGCTTGGAATAGCATTCAGTGTAAAATCTGTTCCACATCTCTCTTTGGGAGTCAGGGAGCAGCCTTGATTGAATATTAAGATGCAAGTTGCCCCGGGTGAAAAAAACGATGTCACCGAGTGGCTTAAACCTGCATTCTTTCTACTGAGCAGCAGGGGGCGACTCGTCTGCTTTAAAAAGAAATCAGATGCACAGAATTCTGCGAGAAAAGGAGCCAGCTGATCACTTGATTTATAGTCTCAGTGGGCACTTTCCTTATGAGTTTAGGATCTCAGTGTCTAGTTTTAATCCTTATTTAATATAGCCTGATGTTCATTTAGTAAATTACTGTCCCATTTATTGTAAAATAGACGCCTGAGACGGGTATGATTTATCGTTTATGATCTGGCGTCTTAATTACATCTACCTATCACTTGTCAGCTTTGGTTTAAAATCAATAAATATTGTGACAGAGCCAGATGACTTGAGTTAAATTTGCATTTAACTGATTCAAGCTCTTTAATTTTATTTGAGTACACACATTTTCCATTCCATTAAAAAAAAGGGGGGGGGGGGGGGTGTAGATTTCACTTCTCTCTGACCTTATTTTGAAGTTGGAGAGAATGTGTAGCATTATCGGTGAGGTCCTATGATGTCACGCAGCAGGGAGCAGCCCCCAGGAAATGACGCCACCACTCGCCTGAAGGACCCCAACACAACACAACACGCTGTTGTACAGCAGTATATAAAGTAGAGCGGCTGAAGCATCAGCAAGCACACATTTAACAATTACTTGATTTATTAGTATTGTTTATTTCAGTTATGTTATTTATAGGACAAAAAATTAAAATTAACATTTTTCCTATATATAATGTTAGTTTTTTTATATTCTGCGTATAAGTATTTACTTACTTTAGGACCATTTGAAAGCACACTGGACCTATCCTTTAGCTTTACTCTTATCTTAAGTATTGCTTATTTCATAAAATAAAAATTGCCATCATCAAACATGCCATGCTAAAAATATATTTTTGTTCCAAAGAACTATGTTAGCTTTTTAAATTTGAACTAACTACCTCATTATCTTTTACACAGTATTTGGAGTTTAATCTAATATCAATGACCAATGAATAATTTTAGCCTCCCCCCTAAAAATCATAAAACATATTTCAGATGGAAAATTGTGAGGCATGCATACAAGCATGTGGGTCATACAAACTACTGAGTTTTGTAAGGAGAGTGCATTCTGAAAAACATATTTCAGATGGAAAAATTGTGTTTATTATATTATGACATAGCCCAGTTAGCTCAGGTGGTAGAGCATGAGACTCTTAATCTCAGAGTTGTGGGTTTAAGCCAGATGTTGGGTGATCTCTGATTACAAGGGCAGGCTTTGTACTTTCTCACTCGACAAAATGTAAAACCCCAATTGGACAATGAAGGTGTTTTAATAATGAAATGGTTATTCAAACATGTGCAGTGCTTTTCAATTAGAGATCATTTCTTTGAATTTCAGGAGCCGGACCAAACCTCATGCAGGCAGTTGCCGATTGAAATTCACAGACCTCTACAGTCCTCATGGAAAAACAATAAACTAGCATACCATACCATAGAATGCCAAAATGCACATTTCCACCACTGGCAACCTGTGTCAACAAACTTTAGTACAATTATTGATCAGTCAATGATGTTTGACTTTTCCAGGGTTACCCTTTGTCACCAGCTCAGTTCTTAACTCTGGACAAAGTAGCAGAGGGCTTCCATTTCTTTGGCTTGATATTTACATCATACAACATCTATCCTTTGACAAAAACATCTTTTAAATATCTCCTTATTTTCTGGGTCATTTTTACAGTAGATCGTGCTTCTTTTTAACACATTTTACCAGTATTTACCACAGTACTGTTATTCTGAAGTTTCTAAAATAAATAATTGCCATGTAATATAATACAGGTTTGCCCAATATCATATGTTGGCCATTTAAATATACACTAAATGGACACTTTATTAGGTGCAGCTCTGTAGTACTGGATTGGGCGTCCTTTTGCCCTTAAAACTTCTTTCATTCGTAGCACAGTTGCTGCAGATTTGTTTGCTGCACATCCAACATTTTAATCTTTTGTTCCACCACATCCTGAAGGTGCTCTATTGGACTAAGATCTTGTGACTGTGGAGGACATTTGAATACAGTGAACTCACCGACCCGTCTGGCACCAAAAACCTTTCCACAGGTGTACCTAATAGAGTAATAAAGGATAAACATATTGTGTTTTTGTTTTTACTTACTGTTAAATGAAATGATTCTTGGGCTGTGTATGGACTCGCTTAAGACCGCACTACTGGAAAGATTGTCCACCTATAAAGACATAAAGACACAGCAATGCTCATCTCAGACTGACTAACTTGCTAAAGGAAAACGATTAGATCACTTGAGAGGCTTTAAATGTCTTCATGTTTAGATTGGTCAAAAGATTATTCAGGATATATTAACCACATCTACAGTATAAGCGTTTCCTTCCTGAGCCGCCCAGCATGCTGCTGTTTCAGGTACGTTTCATTCATGCCTTTTATTCATCTCTCAGGCCATTAACTGGAGGACTAAAACCTGTAATTTCTTTGTGTGTGGGTGACATTTATGCAAATTCAGTCCAAACTGTGCCGCTGATTGTAAGTGGTAAGTTCAGAGCAAAACAGTTTGGCACAGAATGACTGAGTTAAGGGGCTGAAGCTGATCTGACAGCAATTGTTTGTCTTTATATGCTGCAGTGGTTACAAAGTAAAGGAGGGCTGTTCACAACAGGGAACAAATGTGCAAACATATTCCAGTGTTTGCCGGCAGGAAACATTTCAACAGCTAAAAACACTCGGCTGAATAGTGAGTGTGATGTAATGCAACTTTTTGGATTATGGCTATTTGAGTTTCTGTTGCCTTCCTAACAGGTCGAAGCAGTCTGCCCATTCTCCTCTGACCTGATCTGCTGCTCACCAGATAGTTTCTCTTTTTTGATAATTTTCTGTAAACCCTAGAGATGATTGTGAGGGAAAATCCCAGCATATCAGCAGTTTCTGAAATACTCAGACCTTCCCGTCTGGTGCTAAAAAAACATATCACATGTACTGGAATCACCTTTCTTCCCATTACACAGATTTAACTTCTGCAGATCATTTTGATGATGTCTTGTTGCCTAAATGCATTGACTTGCTGACATTTGATTAGCTGATATTTATTTTAAGCAGCAGTTTAACAAGTGAACCTAATAAAGTGGCTAGTATTAAAGTAAATGTCAGACTCTATAACCATAAACAAGATGTTTAACCTTGAGAATAAAACTGTATGCCCGATGTGTGCATCTTAGGTTAACTAATGTTTCCCAACAGATGAGACTTAAGTAATTAATATCCTGTCCAGAGGATGAACTCCCACTCACTAAAAGATTCAGGCCACGATGCAGATTTGCCATTTACCATCCAGAGCAATTAATGCACTCCAAATTCCCCAGCTTGGTTTCACTTTCATAACAACCAAAGGATGATTTGCAGGAGAAGCGACTAATTGAAGATGTGCTGGCTACTGGCCACACAGGCAAGAAGAATTGACATACTTAGCTACCAGCTAGAGCGGACAGGATTTATAAGCACTTGGCAGCAAGCTTGAATTAATTTGAAGCCTTGCAGATGTGCATATATCCTTTCAGCAGCCTGTTATTAAAACGACAACATAATTTGAGAACTTTTGTATTGTCTCCCGAACCAGTTTTGCTCTGTTTAATCCAACCAAACAGTCATATTTAGGATATTTTGGAGTCGTTTCCCCTCCGAGTGCGTCAGGTGCAGGCTGTATTCACCACAAACCATCTGCAAAGGCAGTTTAGTGCTGACAGTCATGCACCGGGGCTCAGGCAACCGGGAACTCACTGCCTGCAGAAAATCAAAACAAAGAAATCCAGACAGCAGCATCTGTCTAAGTCTCTGGCTAAGAGTTAAGCAGAGTAGTTTTAGCAGCATTAATCTATTTTACATCTGGGCGGATGTATAATAAAGAAGTACATTTTCAGAATGGATGATCAGACCAGGGCTATATTGTCACTCCCCCTCCGCACCAAGAGCAACACCGTTCTTGTGTTTCAGGCCGTCTTCAAATACATGTTGTCTTCAGATTAGATAATGCCGTTCTTTATCCTGCCACTATCCGGATGCGCTCCGCCCACACTTTGCTCCTTGGGTCTTTCCATTTGGAGGGAGGTCTATTATCTGCAGACCCATCTGTCACAAGGATTTAGATGACGCCGAATGTCATTGTTATGACTTTAATACTTAATACTTCACTGTGCTCTGTGCATATTGTTCGATACAGAAGTGACATATTTGATATTTCATAAGCTCATAAGCAGCAGATCTGTGTCTCGCTTGATTAATCTTCAAATCTAATCTTCTGTCTGATTTCAAATTGACTGTTATTCCATTTTGAAGATTAGATTTATTCTGAAAAAAAAAGATTGCATAACACACTCCTCCCTTCACTATAATGATACCAATTAATGAAGTCTCATTTCTTATGACTTTTAAATAATTTCAGGCTTATTTCTGACACCAGGCCACCTATATTTAAGCAGCCTTTCTCGCTCCCTCTTACACACACACACACAGACACACACACAAATATAGGGAGGATGAAGTCTGTCAATCCCAGCTAAAAAAAAAAAAAAAAAGCTCTGATGACAGATGACTCTCTCTTTGCCTTTGCTCCACACAACATCTGCAACTTAGAGACTTTGCGGTCATTAAGCCCCTCCAGCTTTGAGGAAGATGCCCTGACAGCGGACATTAACGCAGTGGGAAACGCGGACGAACACAGGAATAAAAGCCTGAAAATGTAATGGATATCCGTGGGTATATGTCGTCATATGCAGGAGTTCATAAACTTCACTTAAATTTATGGGAGGAGCTCCGTGATGCTGAGGCTGCTGATGGATTTCTGGGAAGTTTGTAGACTGCGTGAAGAGTGTGGACGTTTGGAATATTCTGATCCGAACAAACCACGGCTCACTGCTGTTCCAGCCTGAAATTTTTAATGATCTGAATATTGGATATTCACTTTAGGATCTCTGTGATTTAAGCACATGTGACCTTCAGGACCTTGAGATGCAACTCTGAAATACCAGGAGGGAAATAAACAGATTAAACTCAGACTTAAGGCCTTTTTTCATCCTTGCAGTGGATTGGCTACAGACTGGGAACACTGACCCGAAAGGTAAGAACAAAATATGTGAAAGGAAAACATTTGGAGCTTACACAACTAGTGCATTTTGATTACTTTATGTTTTAAAAAAATTATAGTTTTGTTGCTTTTTTAGTTATTCTCTATGATGATCATGTGAATACAACAAATGTAAAAACCATAATAAAATCTCTTCACTAAGCTTCCCGTGACTGAAGCTTCTTTTCAAACCGCATTCAGTGGTTTCCCATGTTGTCTAACATCGTCATCTGTCTCTCTAACCCTCTTTCAAAGACTGTTTAGCCTTCTCATCATGGAGCATCCCCCTTCCATGACCTCCTCAATGGTAGATGGAGATGAGGTGGATGTCCAGCGCCCCATCCTGCCACCGAGGATGGTTCCTCAGCCCCAGGCGTGTGCCCCGCTATGTGGGATTCACCACACGGTCCAAACAGCAGCCGAGCACCCCGTGTGGCTGGACAGAACCCAGGCCATGGCCACCACACCTTTATACAACGGCCACCTTTATGTCACGCCATCTCCTCGCTGCAACAAAAGGGGAGACAAATCCAAAGGGAAAGAGAAGAAGGGTGAGAAAAGGTCAGGGGGGAGTAGGCCAGGTCAAAAAGACCGAAACCACCAGTGCAAAGGCAAACTCTCAGGATGCCACAGACTGCAGGAAAAAGTCACATCTTTCACTGATGTGCCGATTGCTCGCTGTGGGTCACCCTTTGAGGGCCCCTGCAGGTCACCCCGAGAAATCAGGGATGTCGACGGTCAAGGTCAACGCAAGTCTGGTAACGTTTCTGTGGAGATGCAAGACCGCCAGAGTCTTCCAGAGATAATAATAACCAGCAAGGACGACAACCCCCAGCAACACAACAAGGAGACCGAACATCGTCAGGATCCGTGTGAGGCAAAAGGCCTGCTGCCAGGAGCTGAGTGCCCCAGCACGAGCCCCACTTGCAGCCCTAAGACCAGCCCAAAGCACAAAACCGATGACGACGACGACCGGTACCGGAGGTCCCACAACATCGGCTGGCGGCTGGTTCGCAGGAGGGCACTGTTTCTGAGGAGGCAACGCCTGAACGACTGCGCCCTGGCGGTGGGGATATTCGGTGTTGTGGTGATGGTGATGGAGACGGAGCTCTCCTGGAGCATCTACAGCAAGGTCAGAGAGGAAGGGAGTGTGGGCGGGAACTCTAGCCTGTAAAAGATTTGTAAAAGTGTTATAGAAAACATGCACAGGAAGATCAAGCATGTGGTTATGCACATACATGGACATAAGATTATGACTGTTGATATCTTTTCATAGCCTGAACTTCATAATGAAGGTCATCAGCTGACAGAGATGTCATATTTGTGTGTGTCACCCACAGAGCTCCATCTACTCCCTGGCACTCAAGTCAGTCATCAGTTTTTCTACACTCATCCTGATTGGCCTCATCATAGCATATCACTGGTGTGAGGTGCAGGTAACTTGTTCTTTACATTTGGAAATTTGTCTTTGCAACCAATCAGCAGCCTTTATAGTTCGTGATGCCTAAAATAATAAAACCAAATGGTGATTTTGAGTCTCAGATTATTCATCTTAAGTATTTTTAGAAGTCTGACTCAGAGAAAAGACAGTAAATATAATTTTATAGTTTGTTCTGTGCTGTGATCCACAAACTGTGCACAGTTCTTCACAGAAATCGCTTGCACACTAATGCACTCTTCTGATCCCCCTGGCAGCTCTACGTTCATGATATTGGTGCAGAGGATTGGCGGATTGCCATGACAACGGACCGTTTGGCTCTGATAGTCCTGGAGCTGGCAGTGGTGGCCATTCATCCTTATCCAGTGGGTCTGCAGGCCTACTTCCTGCAGGTCAAGACCCGCATGACACTGTCAGAGACAGAGCTGGAGATCGTCCTGGCTCTGCCCATGTTCCTGAGGCTCTACCTGCTCGGTCGGGCAATGATGCTGCACAGCCGCCTCTTCACAGACACGGCCTCTCGCAGTATCGGGGCGCTGAACAAGGTGGGAAGTCACCTTTGGGCTCCCCCTGCAGAATCTGGCTTTGGGCTTATCTGGCTTGGATAGTACTGTGATGAGATCATAACGCATATAAATCGAAGAAAGGAGAGAAATTCTAGGCTTTGGAGCAGGATTCGTGGGATTTTAAGTCTATATTTTGGATAATGATTTGGGTCTGGGCTTCCTTTTATAAACATTTCATGCACATCTCTTTATGTCTTATGTCTAGGTGGGCCGAGAGGTCTGTAGAGGTGTGACACTTGAGGTGTGATTATCACAGTTTTGCCCCAATGAACCCCTGTGGTTTCACATGTTGGCTATGTCCCTCTCTAGCTCTCCTTTACTTGTCTGCTTTTCTTTTCCACAGTTGATAATACCCACCTGCCTAATCCCTTCCCTTACTAATGCTATTTAAGAGTGATGAAAACAACCTCTGTCCCCTGCTTCTGCAATACCAAACCTACTATCCATGTGTCAAGCCAGATTGAGAACAAGTTTTCTTATCCCTCATGTCCTCTGTATTATATAATCATAATCTGACAGGTGCTATCCTAAATAGTTTGGTTAAGTAGGCCCCTAATGTCAAATTATGATGTAACGTATCCCGTTTGTGATCTTCAGATACACTTCAACACCCGGTTTGTGGGGAAAACACTGATGACCACCTACCCCGGGACCGTGCTGATGATTTTCAGTGTTTCTCTGTGGATTGTGGCGGCATGGGGCTTACATGTCTGCGAGAGGTATGTCAGGATATTTGTAGACTGGCTCCGGCTCTCTGGGATATCTAACGTTTCATTTTCGCCCAACTTCTGGCAGATAAAGAGTAGTAGTAAAATCTTCCCACTGGCAGCAGCAAATCCAATTTTCTTCTGCTGTTCCTTATCTGCGCAGGATGCATGATATTGACAAGATTAAATATCAGCTAATCTATGATGCTGCTAATTTTGAATATGATAGTGATCTTGAAGACGTGAGGACATTTCGCCTCGCGTACAAGAGGTGTCTGCAGTTCTGAGGTGCAAACCTCTGTAAGACACGCCACCATCATGTGAGCTATTGAGGTCAACTGAGGCAAGATGTGAGTGCGGAGGCAGAAAAGCCTGGGGGACGGGTCTCAAGACTGCATTGTAGGTGGCTGATAGCTGGTGTCGTTCACAGTGGGCCTCCTTTACTCTTCCCTCAAACCATCTGTCCAAAACGATCAGATCTGCACCCCATTAGACCTCTGCCTCTTTCTACAGACAAAAACATGAAAGTGCTATTCCCAGTGTCACCATTACCTTTACATGGAGGAAGATCCGGGCTCTTTCAGAGGGACAACCACAAGCTACTCACTGGTTCCGATATGTGGTTGGCAGCTGGATCAAAATTGAAACTTAAGAAGAAGAGTGAACAGAAACATTAACTTCACCTGGGAGGATACCAAGGATGATAAGTTACCATTCCTGGACTCTGCTGTGCTCATGAAGGTGGATGGAAACCTCAACACAGACCATGACCTGCTCTTTGACTGCAACCACCTACATGGGGTGAGCCTGCAACCCCTCTGAGGCAGCGTGGACAAAAAAGGGATGTACACACATAATGAAAGCTCTTAAACATGTGGTTATCCTAACCAGGCCTTCGTTAAATCGATGGAGATGGCAAGGAAAAAACCTCAGAAACCAACGCAGGAGAAACAGGATGACAGATGGAACAACATCACTGCCCCAGTGTACTTCAGACCAGGTAATACGCCGGTGTGCATCTCAGCACTCAAACACAAACTGAACAGCGCGGTGTTTGCTGTACAGTGCACTGACGATTCCTGGGACCTCTACCTCTAAAGGAGGCCATCTACTGTGAATAACTATCGCTGATCAAAGGTGGTGGCTGACACCAGGTATCAGCCACCTAAAATACAGTCTTGACATCCCTTCTTGGGCAGTTCAAGCACTACTCACACCTTCCCACATGTGACCGCTAACCTGATACTGCGACGTTTTACACCTTAACCCTGGCCTTTTTTCACACCTTAGCTCATGTGACAACACCCATGATTGGCTCAACCACCATCAGGACAACCACCAACAGGACACCTCCTAGTAGGATTTAAATATCTGTGACTCTCTATCAGTTATTTAGTGGTGAAATACCCTCCAACATGAGAGTCTAAATGTCTTCATGAACCAAGAAGTCCAGTTGCCTTCTTTTCAAGCACTTAAGAGTACCATAACATGCGGGATTGTGAACCCACGCAGACATAAGCCTTATGAAAAGCAGTATTTTTTTGTAAAATGCAACATAAATTCAGAGGTTCAAAAAATATATATACACCAGTATATATTTATATGTAAATCTAGGATAAAAAACAGGGGATTGTGCACAGATATCAGTGTGAGTAGATTGTTTTATTTCTGCAGACACCACAACTACAGGGACCTGAGTAGCAACTACATGGAGGCCCTGTGGATGGTCTCCGTCACCTTCTTGTCTATTGGGTATGGAGATGTGGTCCCCCACACTTACTGTGGACGCAGCATTTGCCTTCTCACAGGGATAATGGTGAGGCAGAGGGTGGATAGTTGTCTCTGTAACGAGCGAGCGCTGACTCTGAATGCAAATCTCAATCTGAACGTTTAAACGTTTGTGACTCCTGCAGGGAGCCGGCTGCACAGTGTTGGTGGTGGCAGTGGTTGCCAGGAAGCTGGAGCTGACCAGGGCGGAGAAACATGTTCACAATTTCATGATGGACTCACACATCTCCAAGAGGGTGAATACTAGTATCTCCTTTTTTAAAAATTGTTATTGATGATTAAACATGTCCAAAAGTAAGAGATATTATTCAAAGGCTTCACTTCTTTCCTGTTTGTACACCGTACCATGCAGGATTTGATATCAGATACCACATATTGACTTATTTTACTCAAAATCCAGGACTTTTTGAATGCCAGAAAACAAATCTGACTTAAAATCTTCAAAACGAGTGGCATCATCTTCCAATAAAATCAGTTTGCTATGATTGGCATTATTTTTTTCCTGTTCTGTATGGATACTAAATGAATAAAGTTTTTTTTTCAAAAAGCATTTTGGAAAATGGAGGAATTGGCTCACTCGATTTTTTCTACATTTTCGATTTTAAAAAAATTTCCTCATGGTGCACTGGGATTCGTTCCAGCTTTTGTCAGCGTTTTTCAGCGTTTTTCAGCATGTGCTGTAAATAACAGCACTCTTAAGATTTTGTGCATAAACATACAATAACTCTCCTCGTGATTTTTCTTCTTTTCACCAGATAAAAATTGCTGCAGCGAATGTGCTGAGAGAGACTTGGCTTATCTACAAGCACACTAAGCTGTTAAAAGACCACACCAAAGTCCGCATGCACCAGCGGAAGCTGCTCCTGGCCATCCACCAGTAAGGCACTTAACCCACACATAATAATAATAACCTCTTTATCAATCACTGCCTGAAATGATTGAATGCCGCTCATTTTAAATTCATTTTAAATTATGTGCCATTAAAAAATGAATAGATCTACTTTCCTCCTCCAGCCTTCCTCATTCTCTCTAATATAGTATTAGGTCCATAATTCCATAAATGGTTGGACACAGTTTCAAATCATAGATGTGATTGAAGACTTTAAGCTTTCATACAAGAGGTTTTACAAACGTATTAAAATCTGTTTAGGAATCACAGTTGTTTTTATGCACCGTTCACCATTTTCAGAGGCTCAAAAAGTAACTGGACAGTTGACTGATAAGAAGCTATGTGACCAGGTGAAGCCTGTTCCCTCGTCATTCAGCGAAAAATAAAGCAAACATAATATCTGAAGTTGATTCAAAGTGCTGAACTTGTAATTTTAAACATGAAGCCCAAAGAGATGTCAGTGCAAGTGAGGGAGGTCATTATTAGGCAAAAGAAAAATAAATGTAAGCAAAGAGATTGCAAAGACTTTAGGAGTGGCCAAATCAACAACGTGGTGCATTGTGAAAAAGGAGGAAAGTGCTGGTCAGCTCAGCAGCACCAAAGGGCCTAACAGACCACAGCACTTGGGTGCATGATCACAAATTAATTTCCTTCGTTTAAAACAACTCCAACACAACACCTAACTGAGTTAAGAACACTCTGGAGAAGGCAGTTGCATCAGTCTCAAAGTCTACAATCAAGAGACTATTTTACAAATGTAAATACAGAGGGTTTAGAACAAGGCGCTAACCACAGTTTTTAACAGGAAAACCAGATTAGACTCAGAAAACATCTAAAAGCAGCTGCACAGCTCTGAAACAATTCTTAGGACAGATGAAGCCAAGACGAATCCGAAGCATACAGCGCGATCTGTCTGACAGGCTGGAGGAAGAGTTACAGCATGGGCATGTATGGCTGCCAGTGTAACCGGGTCACTGGTTACACTGATAATGTACAGATGAAGTGTGCAGAGATGTACTCTCTGCTCAGACTCAGCTAAATGCTGCAAAGCTGATCAGACAGTGCCTTGCAGTGCAAATCGATAATGAGCCAGAGGAAGCTCCAAAAGCAATTTTGCAGTTTCTCAAAGCAACGAAATGGGATATTCTTCAATGACCAAGCCAGTCACCTGATCTCTACCCAACAGAGCATGCTTTTCAGTTATTGCACGCAAAATCGAAGGCCGAGAGACTCACAAGCGACTTCCACAAGTATTAAAAACAATGTCTTGATGCATGCTCAAACATCCAGGTAAGTAAATCTCACAAGGTTGATTCTGTTCATCTGGATGTAGCGTCGATCAATGGTCATGACAATTTGCATTTTAATGATCAAGGAACCGGCCTCGCAGCCCATTGTTCATTCAGTGGGCTGGTTTTGATCATTGTGCAAATGTACTGTTTATAAGATGAGACTGAAGAAGTCACTTGGATGAGTGACGAAAGGCTTTTCCCACTGAAAACGCTACGTCCAGATGAACAGAATCAACAATGTTTGATAAGTATGAAAGGTATTAAAAACAATGTTTTTATTTAAAACTTATAGTTGACCAATAATTCTTGGACTGAAAACGGGCGACTGTGTACAAAATAGTTTGATTTTAAGCTAAAAATCTGCACTTCAGTCACACTTTATTTGGTTTTAAATCCACTGTGGTGATGTACAGAGGCAAAACTATACAAACTGCGTCATTATCAAAAAATCTCGGCCCTAACTGTAAAACAGATTTAGGATTTCTAATGAATCGCCCAGTTTGAATCGAGTCCTTTAAAGTCACGTCTTCTCCTACATAGTCATCTGAAGCAAATGACAAATTTAAGGTATGAATTCAATGAAAGGTCATTTAAATGAGATGCCCAGCCCGTGTAAAAAATGGAAACAACCAAAATGAAGTGAAAACCAAGGAGTGGTGCCATTTGTGTCCATATACATTGTCTCTGAAAGGCAAAAGTTCAGCTTTGTCACTTGGGGATTTTCCGCCACACCTTATAAGAAGATATTTCTTCTAAATAAAAGCCACTTGATTACTACTATATCACTCTTGTCTACTGCTGCAATTACAGTACATTTTAGCCTGCAACTGTTCCTTCAAGCCACAAGTTATGCTGACTTTTATATCAACCATTCCTTGCTAAATTTGGAAGATTTTCATTTGGTGCCGTTGCATAATCCAGAGAGATGCCTTTAAATTGTTTTATGGGAGCTACTCTCTACCAAAGTCCTCATAAAATCTGTTGACGTCGTGTCGCGTTTATGGCTTGTTTCTCCGGTCATGTGTCTGACTGGCCCTTTAAATTACTGCTCGTCTTAAAATGAAAAAGTAGCAATGTCATAAAACCAAGCAATTTTATCTCCAGGCTGCGGCAAGTGAAGATGGAGAAGAGAATTCTTGCTGACCAGGGGAACACACTTGTGGACCTTAACAAGGTATGAGAGGAAGTGCAGGCAACACATGTGTCCTGCTAACACCCCAAAAAAGAAATAAAAGAATCTAATTGCTGATGCAATTTTCTTTTCTTTCCCCTAACTGCGCACCGATTTATACGAAGATGCAGAACCTGATGTATGACGTGCTGTCGGAGGTGCAGGGCTGCAGGGGGGATCTGGACACACACATCCACACTCTGGAGAAGAGTGTGGAGGAGCTGAGGGAGGGCTTCAGGAGCCTGATGCCGCTCCTCTCCAGCACACTGTCCACACAGAATTCCTCCATCCGCCACCTGCTCAGGGAGAGGGAGGGGAAGACGGAGATTGCAAGCGTGAGCAGAGAAGACAGGTAGAGGGATGGCAGACGAAGGCTTCTAAGGACGCTTGAGAAGAAGTTATCTGCCTTTACTGCAGCTTAAACAGACTTGAAGAGAAAGGGAAAAGAGATGTATAATTGTATTAAAATATATTTTCTGTAGCAGAAATAACTTTAAAATGTAGAAGTTAGTACTGTGGCAGCAATAAAAAAAATGAAAATTAAACCGTCTTTGCCCAATAAGCTTAATTTGAATTTATTGCAGGAAGATTTTACTTATCAGATGTGGACTTCTGAAATATTTCACCTTCTTAGGTTGTCCATGATCAAAATAACCAGGAGATACTTTTAGCTCCACTAAATGCATAAACTAAGCCAGCTTTTATTCTGTAAATGCTGCATCTTTCTGATTGTGTAATAAAATGTGTATAAAGTCCAGCAGTTTGCTATTGTAATAAAAATCCAACCATAACCGGAACTACTTTATCATAAAGGTGACAACACAACCTTTATTTTCCAGCTTAAAATAACAAAACAACAACGACACACAAACCATTCCTTTAGCCAAAACAACATTTTATTTAGAGAGACAGGGTTGGAGGGTGGAGTTACAGCAACAAACCATCTGTCAACATTAACAGAGGAAATCCATCTGCTGTCCCGTTAAGCCTCCAGATCTCGTTTTCGATCGGGCCGCAGGGTCCGCCGCCGCTGCCGTCTCGAAGGCGCTGATATCAACCGGTCCATCCCCTCCTCTCCGGGGAGGACAGCTAGTGCTGCTTCCTCCTGAATGAGCACCCTGCCAACGGAGACAATGACAGTCAGGCTACAGGATTAATGCAGAGCATAGCATGCTGCCATTGTGCTGCACAGCACCAATACAAGAGTCATTGCTTTCAGTCATGTGACTGATTAGGTCAGCTTTAATTTCCCCCCATTCCCTGTACACTAATTCAACAAGCCACCCTGAAATCTGCACTCTCACTAGCTTTAGGGCGGTAAATAATGTTCTCAGCCTTCGAAAGGGGGGAGCCAGTAGTCTAGCTCAACCCTTCTGCAAACTGAGGTTGATCTGGCACCGGAATGAGACTGCAAGACCACAACAGAGGAAGTCCAGTCACTTAGCAGTGCGGCCAAAACGTCATAATGATTTAGAAACAACACACAAAATTGTATCGGCATTTCCAGATTAATGACACCCACCTCTGTCAGTAAGAAACAAGACAACAGCATTATTTTTCATAAAGAGCAAAATCAGCTCCTGGATGTTGATGTCCTGCACTTTCTGAATGCTATTTGATGACATCTATAGTTCTGTAGCCTATCTGCTATTCCAGGCTTTAAATGTCTGAAATTATTCCAGTCGTAACTATATTCCAGTTTGGAATAACACAAAGCAGCATCAGTTTGATAACGAATTTGGTATTACCAGTACAACAGAGTCTGGATGTGTGACTAACCTCAGTCACTAAAAGCGTATTAAAGTTCTGGCACAGGGGAAAAATAGGTGACAGGACGAACACCCCACCCTGAGGCTCACGTTTCCTGTAATTCGTCTAGTGGCATGCCCATTAAAAGTGCAAAAATCATCCCCATTCTAGATATTTCTGCATCTACCACAAACCCCCCAAAATAGATTAAAAAAAATGCATGATACAGTCTGTGTTTAAATCAGCAGGCCACTGAATGCCATCGGAGGACACCCCTGCTGTAGATGAATACTGACCCTCTGTGAGACGTGCTTTGCCTCCGGTGGGCTGACACAGGACTGTAGAGCAGCCCACACACAGCACGACTGTCTGAGCATGGCTGAACACCGTCGTGATCTTGTAGCATCCTGCAAAACAATCACAATGGTTGATAATCCAAAACTCAAACCCCCGCAAACGCTCACAGGTAAGACTCAAACCCCAGGTGACCTGTGTGTGTACAAAAAGCGTACCTGGACATTTTACATCCATGAAGTAAGAGTTGGGACTCTGAACAAGACGCTTCTTCTTGTGCCTCCTCTTCTCCTCCTCAGGGGACGGGTGCAACAAGTCTTTTGCGAGCTACAAGATTTAAAAAAAAAAATGAGGACATAAAAGAGGGTAAGCGTTATTCAACTCAGAGAGCAATTAGAGAAAATTAAATCATAATATCAAGCTATCACATTCAAAAGAAAAGGCGCTTTATCAGGGACATTTAGCTTTATTAGTTAGCTTAAAAACGCTTCAGTTGCCATGTTTTGCTCGTGCTACGTGCACGTTCAGGCTCCACGATCGGCCTACATTTCTTGGATTAGGTAACCCAACGTGCGCATTTACATCGATCACGAATTGTTCCCCAAATAGTCAAACATCCTCGGTAAAATACGTCGATGGCCACTCTAAAAGACACCAAGCAAAGCGAAAATATAGCTCTGAATATTGGGTTTTCGAGGCTGTATCATTGGTCGTTGAACTGGCTCCATGTTTGCGGTGTGTGCGCAGCCATCTTGTATCACAATGCGCTCGCAAATGCGCCCAAATGGGAACATTTAGTCCCGCCAAACTCAGTCCAAAACCCGGCTATATGTCTCAAACCGGCACCGATCGAATCGCCGGTCTCTCATGTACACGTTGAGCCGTGCGGTGACTCCCTGAAGGCCCGTTAACTTATAAAAATGTCATTTCGATACTGCCTGTCTATACTCACTGGCATGTTGGCGAGGAAGTAGCCGCTGCCGAAAAGGAGGCATTACCGGAAGCAAGAGGTTCATATTGGTAGCTCCTTTGAGCAACAGCCGGACGTGACGAATTTATCAGGATATGGCAGCCATTTTGGAGAGGTCGAAAACCCGCCTTGTTTAGTCTTTTCAGGCCTTTATTTATTTAAGATAAATTTTCTTTAACTGTTTAAGGCAAACGCATATAATATGTAATAACACATATAATAATAGCAATAATAATAATAAACACTATTGATCATATGTAAAAAAAAATATTTAGCTTTTAACATAGTGTACAATTTTGTTATGGATATTCCCAAATCAAATAAAATATAGTATAGCTTTTCCAGGTATTAGACTGATTGAGTGTAAATTACGATAATTAAACCTTTGTCAGTTTATGTTTTAATTTTCCTCGACAGCCCCCTGGTGGCACCTCGGGGAATGACACCACTGATGTGCTCTGCCTTCAGCATCAGAAGAGGCATAAATGTGAAGAACCATCCAAGGCAACGGTTGTCAAACTGTGGGATGCAGACACCAGAAAAATGAAAGCAAACTAATATGACTATATATTTAAGATGATGGAGAAAATAAAGAATATAGGAACACCTGGAGCAGATGTGGAAGGTAAAGTACAAAAAAGCATTAAGAGCTGTAACTCCAAAATTGGAACTTTTACATTTATTTATTTATTTATTTATTTATTTTTAGGGAAAATAATGAATAGTTTGATGATGGGACCGGAATGGAATATTAATTAATTAAAAGCCCAGCACTACAGGATAGTGGATTACACAGTTTGATTCCAGGAGATACAAATCATATAAATCCCTCTAACCATATTCTGAAGCCATAATGGTTCAGATCCTGGAGAAAAAAACATCAAAATCCAGGAGACAAACAGTCTGTAGCAGAACATCTGTATTACTCAAAGACACTAGCATTTCCCAATGTCCATCTATCCATAACCAATTTAGAACCACCAATAAACCTAATGTGCATGTCACCTGAGTGATGGCTGGTAACTGTAAGGTGACTTAACTAAAACAATTAATCTACGCAGTTCTGATTGGCTGCCCTGTTCACTCATATTATTCTCTTTAATTAATTCTGACAAATAATTAAACAGCTGAAATTATTATTATACAATTATACACATATTTGTGTTGCTATAAGACAAAGTGAAGGCCCATTCTGTCAGCCTCTCTACTCTCCCAGTCCCTCCTCTTCAGAGTTATTTTTTTTCATTGGATCTGAGGCAGCCATCATTTCCTTTATCTTCACGTAAAGCTCATTTTCTGGTGGGAAAATGTTTCTCTGTGAGAGAGAGAGAGAGAGAGAGAGAGAGAGAGAGAGAGAGAGAGAGAGAGAGATCAGAAATTATAGCAAATAAATTATGTTCACATTAATCAGCACTTATATTTAGGTAAAATGGAATGAAATGGGAACAACTAATGAAAGACACAGTCTTTCATTAGTTGATAAAAAAAATAATTAAAAGCTAGGATGCAATAAAGCAAAACAGACTTTAATAAATGCTGAAACATAATATAATATAAATAATGTGATGACAGCGGCTGTGAACGATTTTAAAGTCATTTTTTTGTCTAAATGCAGTTCATGGGAATTGTGCACAGACGCCCACACACAGAGGTGGAGGATCTTGGAGCCATATCAATAAAATTGAAATGTGAAAGCCTTTTTGCTTTGCTTTGTTTTTTAGTTTAACATTTAGTAATAATGTCAAAAAATAAGTCCAATTTTTTTGTGGCGATCAGAGAGGAGGTGCTATTTTTGGCATTCTGAGCATGAAGCGAGCGAGTCAGAGGTGACATTCACCTTCAAATGCCAACTTTATTCCTGACATTTAAAGTTTATTCACAAAACACAAAGAAAAACGTCATCTTCTGATTTATTTGCAAAATTCAACTTTTATGTTAAAATGTCACGTTTAGTCTCAAAAATTCCAAAAAGCAAAAGAAAAGAAAAAAAAAACTTCTTTTTTAAACCTTCATGTGGCT
Source organism: Haplochromis burtoni (assembly GCF_018398535.1). Classification (NCBI taxonomy): domain Eukaryota; kingdom Metazoa; phylum Chordata; class Actinopteri; order Cichliformes; family Cichlidae; genus Haplochromis; species Haplochromis burtoni. The sequence continues at coordinate 975,839 of NW_024582451.1, forward strand.
CTAATACATTTCGTACAGTGTCAACTTGAGTGCCCTGTGAGTGCTACGTACCTGCAGACAGAGACGCAGCAGACCTCCACCCTCGCCCTGCGCTTGAAGTGACGCCAAAAAGTGAGGAAGCGACTTCTCTGTGATTCTGTTTCCTACACAAACACACACCAAAAGACTTTATTTCAGTCCTGATAATGCATGTCCACACTTGCAAGAAGTCAAAGACAAGTCCTGCCATCAAATCTAACAGTAGTTGTTTTTATCTCTTTTGATTGTTTTAAATGTACAGCACTTTGGTCAACAGTTGTGGTTTTAAATGTGCTATATAAATAAATTTGACTTTGATTTTGTGCTTTGACTTTCCTGAGAAGCACAGATAAATGCACCACAGCTGCTGACCTGCCAGGTTGAGGGAAACAAGAGTCGTGTTTCCGGACATGAAGACCTGTCCGTCCCTGGGATCCACCGACGGGTGCAGCAGGGGATTTGCTGGATCCACCAACTCTGCCTGCTCACGGAGAACCGTCAGATCAGCGCCATCATTGAGAATTATATTTTTGCTTCACAAAATGTTGCATCAAACAAACCTTATTCAGGCAAGTATTTGATGTATCCTGCAGGGGAAAAAAACCCAAAAAAAACAAAGTGAAACCAGTGAAATTTTTTTCTGTGTTGTGCATCCACATGATGCTCAGCAAACAGAAAACGTTACCTCTTCTGCATGTTGCTTCTCTTTGCCCTCTGCCTTTCCACCTCTAGCCTGAGACGCTCTTGTATCAGTGGCTAGAAAAGATGTCAGGGATAAACGATAAACACAGCTGTCATCTCTCAGAGAACAGAACAAGTGTTTCAGGTGCGACAGGAGCGATTACTTTTCTTGTTTGGCTTTTGGTTGTCTTTGTTGGCGTCCGGTTTCTCGTCTTTTCTGGTTGCTTCCTGTAATAAGAATCAATAGTACAAGATTTGCAGCACACACTAGTTTAAGAATTTGCTAAAAGTCAGTTTTCACATGAAACCTTTTTTTTAGGAGTGCCTGTGGTCTCTCCTTTGTTGCCACCCAGTGAGGTGGTGCTGCCAGCTAATGTTTGGAGAGGCTCATCCTTCACTAAAGCCTGAAAAAAACAGATCAAAAATAAACCTGAAAGCGGTTTAACTACATGTGCTGTGAAAGCAGTGCTATTCAGAGCACTTAGTTATTAAAGTCAGTTCAGTGAATGACACTGCCACTCTTACAGCTTGCACTCTTTTCAGAAGCAGCTTCCTCCTCTCCACTATTTCATCATGAGTTAAGGCAAACTCACGAAGTACCTGAAAAGGGGAGTAGCAAGCACTGGAGGCTTATTAAATTACATTACATAATGCAATAAGATGAATATGATTTAAGACATTTTAACTGCTAATTTAAATGCATTATCTGTCAGTTAAACTCTGTGATGTAAATTGATACCGCAGCCAGCTGAGCAGCTCCTGCATCTCCAACCTGATTGTTGCACAGCGAGAGAAAGAGCAAAGTACGATTCAGCCGCAGGCCCTGAGGCAAAACAGGACGGCGACAGAGACATCAGCTCAGCGGTCACACAGGGGACATACACCAGGGAATATGCCGTCAGTTCCGGGTTATACCTGAGCGATAAGTGCAGCACCTGCATCACATATACGGTTGAACGCCAGGTTGAGTGACAGGAGGTTTTTGTTGGCAGACCTGGCTGTCGAAAGCGCTGAACCAATCAGGCGAGCGCCTTCAACTCCTATCCGGTTATTTCTCAGAGACAAGTGAGTGAGGCTGGATCAAAGAAACACATGACATTAACTGCTCTTGTGTGCAGAATGGTGTGTAAATACAGGAAGAGGGTTTTCCAACATTGCGGTCGCTATTTATTAATTTGTTGTTTAAGAATTATAATATGTTGAAAGTTTCATTTTTGCAGATGTTTTTTGTTAGCTACTTTGCTTTATTTTGGCTTATTTTCTTACTCACTTGTCAAAATTGCTTTAAAAAGATTTTTCTTTATTTTATTTTTTGGGGGGACTTTGTTGTCAGGTACAGTGAAAAAATGAGGACTCTATGCAGTTCTGTGAAAAAATAACGACACGCCACAATTCACTAGCTTATAGAAACACCATAAACGGCAACTCCAGAATATTTTGGTACACAGAGGACTTCATGGTCTACTCAATGACTGCAAGATGCCCATGTCCTGTGGCTGCAAAATAAGCCCAAATCATCACCTCTCCACCACCATACCTGGTTTCTGCCGATACCGCTGTGCATTACGTTCATGACTTTAAACTAGAGAGTGACACCAGTGCTTATGGTGCAGGTACAGTAAATTAGAGTGAGGTTGACAGAAGTGTTCATCATCCAGTATGCTGTTTTTCAAAGAAATTCAAGAAACCCCAAATGATTTAGAGCACAACTGAGAAAGAAACCTTAGCGTTACTTTTGAGTATGCAACATTCTGAGGTGTACTTTGGTTCCAGCACCACCTCCGCTGATGATCACAATGACCACAATCCCCTGCTTATATCTCAAATGCTCAGTAACAATGATGCAGCTCCTTATTGCTGCAAGATTTCAACACTGAGTACACCATCTGAAGGAGACTGGTAACACTGTGGCAGATGTCTTATCTCATATAAATCAGGCATTTCTTGTGGAGGAGAGTGATATAAGGTGGAGTCAATATGACCCAGCTCATAATTTTATATGACTTGTATTGTTTTCTCTCCTCTCTGCTGTTCAGTTTTTTTCTCTCTGTGTTTTCAATTATTGGAAGGTTAGAAGCACCGACTTTAAATTATGACCTGATAAAGGGATTTCTAATTCTCGTGATGGATAAAGCGAGGTTTTGTGAAACATTTGAAGCAGTTTTTGTCAGAACTGTCAAAAACAATGTGACACCCATCTCCACAGTGACACCTACTGGCGGCTTTTGCTATTGTCACATCTTAATGTTATTCTGTTGCACTATTGTAAACAAAGCTCTATACTTTGGGTCCGTGTTTCAAAACATTTCCACTTTATAAGCTTGAAACAATCTCAAAACTTTTGTATTGAGCATCCCAACCAGTCTAAGCTGTGTGTTTTTGTGGAGAGTAGTGCTGTACGAACAAGTGTTTTCCACTCTGTAATAGATAAATCTGTTTGGACTGTGGTAATGTGGCTAGGATTGTTGCATAGCAAGAAAGTCCTGGGTTAGAATCCACCATCTGGCCAGGCCTTTCTGTGTGGATTTTGCATGTTCTCCCTATGTGTAGGTTCTCTCTGGGTACTCCAACTTCGTCCCAGGGTTAGGTTAGCAGTGTGAATGGTTGTCTGTCTCTCTGTGTTACCCTGCGACAGACTACCCTTACTTGGGAGCAGGGGAGTCACATTTGTGTTTCACACTTTGGTGTTCTGTCCAAAAGACTTTGTTCCAGAAGTCTCATGGCTTGTTCAGACATAACTTTGCAAACCTAAGCTGTGCTGCCATGTTGTTGCTGTCATGAACGTTAACATTTAACATGCTAACTGTGGCCTGTAGAGGTTGAGATGTAGCTTTTGCGCTTCTGCATTTTCTCCATGCACTGCACGACCTGAACTTGGGATGAATCACGGTGCATCAGTGGCGTTTTGATTATGAACCTGATTTTTAACAAATGGCTACTACAAACATGTTTACATGTGTGACTGTTACGCTACTTACACGCTGTCCTCAGAGAGAAGAAGGTGGTATCCCTGCTGTGGAAGAACATTGCCTTCCAGTGCCACAACCCTAAGTGAACACAAATCAGAGGGGCTGTTTCAGTAACTCTCAGTGCTAAAGCGAAATTTGTCTGCTATTCTACATAATTTCCTGGCATGAAGTCAAAAGACATTTGGACCTGTTGTGATGTGGTACAAAATGCTTGGGGGACAGTGGGTATCTGCTCACCTGAGGCTGGAGCACAGCGGTATTGTGTTCATGAGGGCGACTACCATGCGATCTGTCAGTCCCGCCTGCCAAAACCTGCACAACCGTGGACAAGATTACACCAACAAACAAGAACAAAACAGTGACAGCTGTAACCTCGTTCGCTGTAACAGGAGTGTGCCTCCCTGCAGCACCTCATTACTCACCCAAGGCTCTGTAGCTGGTTCATGGAGGGGAGCATCTTTTCTAGCACTCGGAAAATCTGCTCATTCACCCTCCATCCTGTTCATTCATGACATATCCAGTCATTTTCTCACCACATGCTTCAAACAATAATATGAGCTCACTTCTCAATTAACAAGATCCAATGATGTCTTTCAAACTCTGACATTACACACAACATAGAATGATATGACTGCAGGTAACCAGTGATAACTACAGACTCAGAAACTCAAATTCTTTAAATGTTGAATTAATGCCAAGTACAGTTATAAACCCTCGCCTTCTTTGCCTCTCACCAGAAACCTTCATGCTCCTGGCTCTGTCTTTACTCTCCAGCTCCAGTGTTAGGCAGGGCTTTGAGCAGAAAAAAGCATCACTCGTCTGTAACTGGTAATCTTTAGGAGGAAAATTATTATTAGTAAGAGAGTCTGAGATCATATAAATTATATTTACTGTTTATACTGTAGGAATGAGCATCAAGGAGTAATTCAAAATAATGCTGACCACAATAATACTGCAACGGTTGGTAAAATAATTTACAATATCTGTGTGACTGAAATCTAAGAAATACAGACGACCTGGTGACTCTGTAACAACAAATTCCAGTGAAGCAGTCATGCTCATGCTTACTTCCATGTCTCTTTGTGTTTGTAGATGTGTAATGTTTAACCTCCTGAGACCCTGCACCTTTTGTCCTGCTCAACCTGCTCCATCTCATGCATGCCAAACAAGATCTTGGGTCTCAAGAGGTTTTATTATTTTGTGCAGAAACATTCCAAATGTTTAGATTACTGATGCCAATACATTCCCATTAATTGACACATTTTTATCATCAATATGGGCTTTAAGTCTCTGCCTCTCCAGTAGTATATTTTTCTACGCTAGGTCTGTTAGCCATAATTCACCTCAACGCTACATGTTGGTAATGTGTGGAAAATACATTCAAATCAAAGCATATAGTATTCAAAAACATGAACACATTCCCATGATCCTTCTTGCTCTAATGTCACACTTATCACAGTTTTTTTTTGTTGTTGTTTTTTTTTCTGTTTCTCTGTCAGTGTGATACTACTCAAAGCAGAACCATCTCTTGTTTACTGGTGACACCTTCAGTTTGACTGGCGGAGGAGGCTGGGAACTTGGCAATAACAGCTGGGATATCCTTCACGTTCAGTAGAGCACACAGCGCAGGGAAGTCAGTCTCTGCATTTCCTGTGCACTGATATTCATCTGTAGGGCAATGGGGATAAGTGCAAATCTCAGCTATCACCACAACCACACTAAGTAGAAGAGCTTCATATTTACGCTTACCGAAGGTCTGAACAGGAAGAGTTTCATTTGGAGTCGGTCCTGTAAACAGAAAGGCCTAGAGTCTTGACATAGCAACTCACAAAGCAAACATCAAAAACTTTCACTTTGATTGCATGAAAAGTTTTCACTGTCAATCATATCTCTATATAATGTGTGGTGTTAGATTACCTCAAACAGCTATACTGCAATCAGTGCTACTTGAGAGACTGCAGACAGGAAAACTTATTTTACTAAAACCTCATGATGAACAAACATGTTATTGTGTACTTGTTATGATTGCTTTGATTATGTGCTGCAGCTGTTTCAAAATAAACCTAAAATGAGATCACATAACTTGAAGTCTTACTTTATTTATTTTAAGAACTTTTATTTAATCATGTGCTCCATTTTTCAGGGGAAAAAATAATCCTGTATTTACTAATTTGCTTTTTTCAAAAAAGGTTTGCCATAATGAAAATAAGCTGACATGACAAAGTAGTATATAAAGTACAGTTTTGGTCAGACGTTCACATACGCTAATCATGGGTATGAATGTCATGTTAACTTTGGACCTTTTAATAATTTCTTTGAACTTTTCTTTTTCCAGGGTGAAATCATTGTACACCACACATCTTTAATAGCTTTTCAAAAACAAGCACCGGCTCCACAAGTTTGAATTCATTTAGGATTTTCTCTAATCAACACAGGGTCAAAATATATATACATACACTCCCTTAAATCTTTTCATAAGTGGTGCTGAAGGGTCTACAATGTCTTTTAAATTTGAATACAACCAAGGCGTATTAACTTCTCGTTAGTGATCATGAATAATTACAACTGATCGTTTCTCTTTGCCAGCATAAAAAGGACTCGTTTGACAGCACTCATTAGATTGACTAATGCTCAGAACAATGCGAATAGGTCTATGGAACTCAGTGAAGATCTAAGAAAGAGAACTGATGATTTTCACAAGGTGGGAAGATCTCTTGGGGCCATTTCTATACAGCTGCAGATTCCAACACAGTTTTATTTAAGTAAAAATGTGATGTGTCACCACTTTGCCAAGAATGTTCAGGAATAACCCACAAACCACCTAGGTTCAAGTGTGCCGTGAACTGGAAAATGCTGGAACACCAGTGTCACTGTACACATGGAAGCCAGTTTCACATTGCAATCCATTGAGAGGATGCCAACGAAGAAACAAGCCCCTACTCTAAAAGCTGGGTCTGTGGCAGTAAATCAACCAAATTAAATGAACTGTACCACATATCCCAAGAAAAGTGGTTAAATATCCAGCCAGAATTATTCCAGAAGCTTGTAGATGGCTTAAAAAACAGTATCTGGAGTATAAACTTGCTAAGAGACATTTAACCACATATTAGGCGGAGGTGCATTTTAGTGAACCTGTAGGTAAATTCTTGACTCTATGTGGACAAGAGAAAATCCTAAACAAGTTCTATCTTGTGCAACTTGTTTTGTTAAAGTCATTAAAGATGTATGTTGTACAATCATTCCACCCTGGAAAATAATAGTTCAAATAAACAATTATTCGAAGCCCTAACTTGCCATGAGATTCAAGCGCATGATATACAAACCTCTGACCCCAACCGTAATTTGAATGAGTACATAAAACAGGTATTTTCAAATAACGTTACATTCGAAATAAAAGTTAAATTCAAAGTTGTACAAATGCTTAAAGTAACAACATTTTTTTTCAGATAATGTGGCAAAAAAATTAAATTACAGCTACGGTTAAGTAGCAGTCCAAGTAAAAAGGCGCTGCCATTCTTCGATAAAAACAAAACAAAACAGGCTAACCTACGCTTTTCCAGGCCTCGTCTTCAGCGCTGGTTTTATCTTTCGGGTCTTTCTTTCTAGACATGGTTGCGCCTGAAACCACAATTACAGTCACACAGCTAAAAGCGTTAAAGACGATATCGTTTCAGAGTTTAATAACGCCGCTGTGAACCGTTAGGGCGTTTCTATGGATACTCAAGTTGTATCGCGAGATTTAAGTTCTTGGTTCTTCAACCTTTAGCTCTTAGTGTACTGGAAAAGTATAATTCATAAATATTTGAGTGAAAATATTATAGTATGTATGGCCCTAAAGTCGATAACAGCGATAACGAAAACGTTGTTTAACTCGCCTATTGTCAACTACTGTACTATCGCGAGAGCTGAGAGAAGGACTCGTTTACTTCTTGACAAGTCTGTCGTACTTGATACATGAGTTTGTGAGTTTTTGAGGTCCAGAAAACATACTTAAATTACATAAATAATCTGTCTCACATCTGTAATTTTTTCTCTTTAAAGTGGATCAGGAGTGCTGAGAGAGCCTTATATTAACCCACCACAAGGAAGACTTTTTCTTAAATATATAGGTAAATCTTCACCATGTCCTAGCACTATATATTTGGTTAAATTTCCATAAATTTTCAAGCGCCTTACAGGATTATATCTACATTTTTTTCCTCACTGACCTCACCGTATTCACTATTTTGTATTTAATTTAGCTACTTTTGGATAATTTCGAGCTTGTTAGGCCTTTTGGTTTTATTCAAGCCATTTTGGTAGGGTTTGTATTTAATGTTTTGGCTGAACAATAGTATCTATATGTGTGTTTGTGAAGTATATGAGGGGTTTTCAAAGGAGACCACCATGAAGTATATTCACAATAATGTAGTGCTTTTATTAAAAAAAAAACAAAAAAACAAAAACAAAAACAAATATAAAACAAAAAGTAAAAACCAACAGCATTTTTCATGACTTAAGAATCATAATTACAAACTTTAAACGAGTGGAAGAAGTTTTTTTTCTTTTTTTTTGACAAACTGTACACATCACAAAATGTCCGCCAGTCTGCCATTTACAATGCTTGCATCTTATTTTGTGATTGTCTAAAAATAACTAAACAAATCGCACAAAAAACACACAAATACAAGTACAAGCATCATACAATGACTGCTATCACAAAACGGAACCATTTTCCTATTTGAAAGAAAAAAACAAAGCAAAAAAACCCAAAATAACATAATATTGGGCTGACAGCTTTTTTTTAATTTATTTTTTAAAACTTTTTCTTTCTGTCACCGTTTAAAAATATCTTAACATTTTTATGTTGGTTTGTTTTTTTAGTGTTCAACACTTTGCAGCAAAAAACAAGGAGCACAGTTCTCCTTCAAAAGTAATATTAACAATGTTCAGCGGCAAAGAGGTCGCTGGCAAGTCACTGTCATGTCCCAATGCCTTCTGTGTCCGTTTGACATTCTTCTCGCTCATGCAGTACATAGGTGAATTTCATTTATAGGCAACGAAACTTCAGCTTACTTTTTTTAATGTCGTCAGGACAGTTGGTGGTGAGATTTCTTGGACATTAAAAAGAAAAAACAATACAAAAACAAAAATCTTTTTCCTCCGAGCTTAAGTGTCTTCAGTATAGTCATACAAACGGAAGAAATTATAATATTATTATTATAATAATCATAATACATTTAGGGCTGAGTCCTGTACAGTACAATAATAAACAAAATCCATTTTCAAGATATTGCTTTTGGAGACACTCCTCAATGTAAAGTGTGTATATTTACATAACTTGGCACTGTACAACTTCCTGATCCCTCTCCTCTCTCTGTCAGTGTCTCATTCTCGTCACATCTCTGTCAGTTTAACGCACCGGGACATTGCAGGCCGTCCCTTTTAAACAGAGGCATTTGGGGGAAGAAAACAAAAAAGGAATCTCATCAAATATCACAATTTCTTTCGAAAACATTCTCCATGGCAACCAGGAAACATAGTTTAAAGACAAAAAAAAAAAAAAAAAAATCCTCCCCAGTTCCCAATGTACAGTATACACCTCCCCCCAGTCTCACAGAATATAAGAAAATATGACCATCACGATACATTTCATGTTAAGTATTGTTTTTTCCATAGTTTTCTTAAAACTGTTAATTGCCATCGAGCCCTTGATTTTTTTTTTGATTTTTTTAAAAAGGTATATTTTCATGAAATTCTGGCAGAGTGCACACACAAAATAAAACGTGTATCCACGCGCACACACTCGCACACGCAAGGCAGTCGGAGAGCACGGCTGTGTAAGGCGTTACAGTTGGAGCCAGTGTTCCCCCCTCTTCCCACCCCACCCCTGACCCACCCTCCCCGCCTGATTTAGTTAAGCTGGTGAATTATGTTTTACTTCACAAAAAAAAAAAAAAAAGAGGGGCAAAGCGGACTGCCTAACGAGACGATTTAAAAAAAAAAAAAAAAAAAAAAAAAAAAAAAAAAAAAAAAAAAAAAAAAAA
>NW_024582451.1:985552-1053618 GCF_018398535.1 Haplochromis burtoni
ACACTTTTACTGACAAAAGCGCGCACGCTCCATCTTCCCAAACCCCCTCCCTTTACTCTAATAAAACAAACACGCCACAGGCCTCTTCTGTTCCTAAATGAGTTACTACAGTATAACAGGAAAAAGATAATAGACTTGCTTCTTTTTTTTTCTTCCAGACTGCATCATCCAATACTGTGAGAGTGTTAGTGTGTTTTCATTATAGATACATTACAGAGAGCTTCACAATATCCATGGTACCAAAAGTGCAGTTCACCACCCTTGTTCTCTCTTTCTCATGAGCAGCATCTGAGCACACCGCTCAACTTTACATTTCTCCTATGCCATTCCTACCCCACCCCACAGCCCCTGGGCAGTTCTTCTCTCATCCCTTACATTTGTTTCATTGCAGCTAGGTTCCACTAGGGGGAACAATTCTCCAGCACTCATATCCCCCCCACAGACTGAATCATTAATCCATCCCTCCCCCTCTATCCATCCTTATTCAGTACCACTTATTTCATTACAGATGCTTGCTAGTGGAATTCATCTACCCATGTTTTCAATGTTCAATGCATTTAAATGCATGGGTTACAACTCCTATGTTCGTTTTCTTTTCTTTTTTTAAAAAGAAAGTTTTTGCATCATACTACTTAAATAAGCAAGAAGCCTGGGTCAGCTCTCTCTTTGTGCTCCTTGAGAGCTCCTGAAGTCAGTGCTTCCAAACACCCTCCACCCCTCTCAGAGCTGAGACGACAGTCTTGGAAGAGGTAAACTGGAAGAGGCCCCCAGGGATGCATTGTGGTCCTTAATGGCTGGAAAACCAACAATGCTCATTTCCCTTCTTGCTGTCTCTCCATTTTCTGCCCCTTGCTCATGACAGTGAAAGGCAGTGTGCTTGACAGGCACATAGAAACATTATTTTCTGCCTACAAAATCGCTGAATCCGAGCACCCGCCGCCGCAGGCGCCGCCCTGCGCCTTCCTCAAGGAGATAAGTGACATCAATGGCTGGAGAAAGTTGGAAGGAGAGAGAAAATTAGCAGCTTGGACACAAATAGATGACATAGGGCGATCACATTAAAGATAAAAAAATAATAAAAAAAATCAGCCGCATGGAGGCAAGTTACTTTAATGCAAAAATGCTTCAAGTATAATCTGTTAAACAGTTAATAAGCAATAAAAATTAAGTCTGATGTTGTTGTACACATAAAATAATAATTCCCAGGGTCGCTTAAGGCAGCTCATTCATTTAACACTGGTAATGGATTACTAGTCTGTATCCACCAAATATGGCTTTGGTACCTTGGCTTAGACATCGATGAGATAGATACTGGCTTTAACACGTTAATCATTTGTTTGTAGTAAGGTAATGTTCTTAACTCAGGTAAGACCTCATACCACAGTATCAGTATTTATTGTATTTAGAGTTCTATTTATTGTGGTGCTTAGTTAATCTGTTTCTATTTCAGCTCCTTCTTTTGTGGAGTTTTTAAACATACTGAGGTTTTTCTTTGGTCATATTTCATTTATTCCCATTGAGCTTTTCTCACTTTTTTTTTCCTTTGGGAGGGGGGGGGCAGTAAAAAATGGCCTTGGGGTGGATCAAACGCTGGCCTCTGCATTAGCCTTGCAGCATATGGATCACTTACTAAACCCAGTAGGCTAAACTAGCAACCACTACAGGGTGTGTTTAATGTTTTGGCTGCTGTGACAGGAATTTCCCTTTTTTTTTGGATAAATAATGTTTGTCTTATCAGAAACAAATTGCATCTACAAGCCAAATAGTTGGGTTTCACAAGCATTACATAAATTCTTGAGAAAAATTAAAAAAAATGTGCCTTTTTATAGTTCATGTACAGCCCACCTGCCTGAGCTTAGTCCAAGTGGGAGAGAGGACAAACACGGCAGAGCAGAATGTACATTACTTCAAATTTACTGTAAAACAACAAGAAACTGCAAGAGCACAGACATTTGTGCTGATATGGTGGCATATCATTATATTGTTAACTGCAATTAGATTACAATGTTTCTTTGGTAATGATACAAAGTATCAAGTAGCGTAATTAGTGACTTTATAAAAGATGGACGTAGTCACTGTGACGTCATCAATCAGTTTGTTAAGTGATGTTATGAGGCCTCAAGCTGACTATTTTCACCATATATCCATGTTGGTGTTTTAAAGTATGATGTAACGAGCCTGGGGTGGATCTGAATGTAAAACTGGATGCTCACTGGCTAACAACTTGTGACTGACAAATCATTAGGAAATGAGCATATCCTGGGCAATTCCCCATTGTGACTTGACTTAAAAGCTTCTTTCAGCTTCTACTTTATTTGCAAGAGGTTGTCATAGCAGACAGATCCGATATATGATGTGTAAGGTTTTTTACGCCGCAACAACCCTCTGATGGTCTTTAAGTGGGGATCTTTCACGTTAGGCTAAGATTAGTAAGTGAGATGAAGTGTTAAAAGGGAACTCCGGTACATTGTAACTTATTTTAACCCATTAATGTGGCCTCAAGTGTCGTGCCAACTTTGCAACTTGTCCTCTCTTGTAAAGACTGGAGGAAATGTGAACAGCATTTATCTGGGCAACTAGAATCACTAGTTTTGTCTTTGAGTCCGACCGACAGTAAACACAAAACTTGGCTGTATTTCTATATCACGGGTTATCAAATGTATTGTAGTGGGTAACGTGTAATAATCCAGCGCATGAAATGACGTTTTACTTACTTGCCAAATGGGAAGCTGAGAGTTCAGTCCGGCCAGTCTTGGTCTTTTGTTGATGAAACACCATCTCGGGGATGGCAATGTTTTCAAAGCTTTCAATTCATGAATTGTAATTCCACAGCTCGACACATTGAGACATTCAAAGGTCCCCTTCTTTGCAGCAGTCGGCATTAGCAGAGCAGTGAGGACAGGAACACCACCGGTTTCCCGAGGTAGGTTGCCTCTGCCACCATCTTCAGAGTACTGTCTTTCCTTCTTTATGTTTAAGCTCCTCATCCATCTGCTTACTCTGGGTAAAATCAATACTGACAAGCGAGCTGATACAGCCTCTCGCCCTCAAAATGGTCCATGGGGTAAATCCGCCATTGCATTTAACTGCCAACTCTCCTCAGAAGACAGTATAAACACAGTGTAAGTCAGCTACACACGTGTGATGATGAGTATGCCAGTGATTTGGTCAGTTGGCAAGTATCCCAGAATGAAGATTTCTAATGCGGTTAGTACAATGCCCGTTCCAGGCAACATTCGGTCAGACTGAAAAATGATTAAAATTAATTGATGTAAAAAAAAAAAAAAATTATCTCTTGTGGTAAACTGTAGGCAGTTCATGCTTGTCGCCCAAATAAATGCTGTTCAGATTAAAAACTTAAAAAAAAAAGGTGATGATCGCAAAGTGAGCATGACCCTTAAAGCCACTACAGCCATATTAATGGTAAATTTGCCAGGTTGAGGTAAATGGGAATTTTCCTTGAAGCGTTGGTCTAAATTTTGATATTTTTAGGTGACATAAAATAGAACATAAATATGATCTCCTCTTCATCCTATGCTTCTTATGGACAGATTCTTGCCCCAACTTCAAGCTTATTCTTTCAGAAATAGTAGTAGTTTTAAAAAAAATGATCCAACACGTTCAAATGACGTGTCACAGCAAAGTGACCTTAAACTTTAACCCTCATTTATCTGTTGACCTACCCCCCTCCTTTGTTCCCAGTCCCTCACCGTTCTTGCTGGGTGTTCTGTGCAGCAGATCCAGCAGGATCTTGTTCAGTCGTTCCCGCTGGGCCTCCCTCCTGCCCAGAGCTGGGTGGTGTAGTGGCGATGAAGTCGAGGATGATGGAACTTCAAGCAACTCTCCAATCCTCTCAGCTGAACGTTCTTCCAGCCCCTTGCGCTCATCGGCTTCCTGTCCATCCTCCTCGTCCTCCTCTTCTCCTGTCTCCCTTTCCCGTTCTGGTCTTCTAGGCTTGGCTGAAAGAAGTGCGGAATCTTCTGAAGCCATATCCATGTCGTCTTCCACTCCTCTTCCATCTTCTCCCTCAGGTGGGATATCTTCACCCCGGTCGCAGGAAGAGGCATCGTCCTCACAGCCTCCAGCTTCTTTGGGTCGTTCGCTTTTCCAGGCTGATCGGCCGCCGTTCCTCTTATAGTTGTCAGGAACATAATGAGGCTGCAAGAAAGCCAAAAATGAAATTTAACATAAAGCACGTACGTTTCAAGTAGATAGGGTTTTAAAATGTAGAGAAAAAAAAAAAAAAAAAAAAAAAAAAAAAAAAAAAAACCCACTTAGGGAAAGTCCACCCTGACTAACATCCAAGTTACCCTCCACGAGTACAAAATAAGAAGTAATTAAAACCTTGAGGTCAAAAGGTAAGTGCTGACAAGGATATCCCTTTTTGTATTGTTTTTTTTTTTAAAGAAAGAAAAAAAAAGAAAATAAAAGTTCTGGATTCTGTTAACTTGGTCTCATTTTTCAACACAAGCAGACTTGGCTGGATGAGGCTTTCGGTGCATCTGTTCCATGAGACTGTACTGTATCAAGTTCTAAAATCATACAAATCTGACAGCTGTCATCATAACAAAAGCTAACACTACAACAAATATAAACTATTAGTCTGGTGCATACAACACTACATTAACTCTGTGTGAATGTGTTTTTTTAAAATAATTTCTTGTGTGACCCAATTTTATAAGCTTTGGTTGCTAAAACACAGAGAAAGAAAAAAAAAAGACCCCAGCTAAAACATGGCTTCCATTCTCAACACATTTTCTAGTGTTTGTAAATCAGTAACAGATCCCGGCTCAGCAATCCTGTCGCTCTCACCGAGAAGTCTCTTTTGGGCGTGAGCCGCTTGGGGAAGTGGTTGAAGGCATATGGCTTGGTGCAGACCGGAAAACGGTTGCGATGGATCTTGTAGAACAGATGGGCCGACTTGTCCAAGCGGTAATCACAGATGTACACATCCTGCTCTTTCACACCCTTTGGCCGTCCTTTAAGAAGAATGCACACTGAATTAGCAGGGACGTGATGTATTTGAGCAGGAAAAAAACATTCAAGTGAGCACATGCCTATGCATTTTCCTATAGCGTATGTTTATCAAAACTTAATGGGAATATTAACCAAATTCCAACATGGTTCTAGCAGTTCAGCTAACATATTTGGGTTCATTTGTGCATTTTTACCTTTGCAGTAAGTATAAAGGTCGAGAACACAGCAGGTTCCCACCACTGCCTCCAGGGGGATGATCTCATAGAGCGGCATGCGGAATAACTCGTTCTGGTAGAATCGCCGCGATGGAGAATGGTGTGTCTCGTGAGGACGGAAGTAGTGGTGACCAAAGGCAAATCGCTCACCCCTTTAGAGTGTGAGTGGACAGTTTCATTAGAACAATAATGAAACACACACACACCCAGTTATTCTCCCTGCCTGTTTAGGTAATAAACTTACTTTTCGTTCTTCCACAGCTTCTCAATTCGGAAGATGTCGAGTTTGTCTCGGTTGATGTGAGACAAGAGACGGTAAGACTGTCTGACAGGCTGACCCTCAGGTGAGCGTCTGCTGTCTCTCATCAGATACACACAGTCACCTGCACACAAACAAACACAGAGATCAGTTACTTATCTACAATAATATGTCTCACAAGAATCTGACCACTTAAGTCACCTAGAATATCAGACTCTCTCCGCTGCAGATCTCTTGTATGTCTAAAGTTTGCAGAGAAGTTAGAGAAACTTTTTTAAGCAATCTTCTATTGATAAGTTGCAATAATACATTATGGCATTTGCAATAAAATAATTGACAAAAACAAACCTTAAAGAACAACTCAGCCTTAAACTGAAATGAATGTTTCTGATTCAAAGTTTCAAGCTGTTTCACTTCTGACCACTCCTAACCGTTGAGGCAGATGTGGTTGGGTGTGGTCAAAAGTGCACACTTTTGCATGTATAACCACATCAATCACGTCAGGCTGCCCTCGAGTAACACAGCATGCAAATCATTGCATCAAAATGATACATTTCTCTGTGAGTACAGGGAGTTTTCCAGGCATGTGTGAGCTTACGATTGCTTTATGATTTAGATACCTTGGTGTAGCAGCAGGTCATCTCTAAGGAGACAGATGTAGTAGACAGAGCCAGCCTGGGCGTAGCTGGGCTGGGGTATCATGGGGACTTCCTGTAGTGAGGATAAGACACATCTGAGACACTTCTAGCCAAAAAACAACAACAACAACAACAAAAAAACCCCCAGACTTTAAGGAGTTCATCATCCACTGTGGTTTCGAAACAACAGACGCACCCTATCTACAGGCCGGGGATCGCACTGTTCACACAGATAGTGCTCCACCTCAGTCTCCAGTCGCATACAGTCAAAGTGCTGCCACACCTATGATGGAAAAAAATTATTAAATCACATAAATGCATAAGACAAAAAAGAAATAAGAAGACTTTTCAAACCAGTTACTGTAAGTAACATTGAGTTACAGCTCGAATGAAATGCTAAAAAAAAACCCAAAAAAAAAAAACCCTCTGCGTTAGTGATTCACCACCTCGACTGTTTCTGAACCTCTGAACTTAAGCTCCTTCAGTATTTGTTATCCTCCTCATTTTCTGTATCTAAAAATAACAGACAACACACACAAAAGACTGCCTGCATCCTCTGCATGGAAAATCTCCTTGACAAAGTACTTCTCGGATAGGTAAAGTCTTTAGAGAGATGCTAAAATAGTTCTACACCATCAGCAAGTGAGATAAAAGAAGAGAGGTCGAAGTAAAGACTGTTTCTGATATTTTTTTACTTACCATACACTTTTCACATTGAATCATCAGGCCTTCATCCTTGTACATTCCACAGATGCAACGGATGACATCGTCATCCTTGTCGTGAGACCCGGGCCCTCCTGTGTGGTGGTGATGACCGTGGTCACGGTCCAGCGAGTCTGAGCTGTCTGCCTCGCTAGCGGTCTCGCCCACTATCTCATCAATCTGGACTGCAGCTTCATTACGAGCACTGTAGTAGGCTTTCCGCAGCCGACAGACATCTCTGCCTATCGATGACTTCTTCCCATAATATTTCTGGTGGGAAAACGAGACAGTTGCTGAAAATCTTTTAAATCAATCCGTTACTGGCAGAGCAAAAGGACAACAGGACCTCACAGACACCATAAAGTGATGATATTTAAAGCCGAGGAATGCTCATTTGACCCCAGAATTACACGCTCATCATTCACTCGCACGGTTAAGGCTTTGAGTTGTTCATCCTTGAAAGTCTACGGGCCATTTCCTGCAGGACAAAGGTCACCGACACAGAAAGATTCATTCAAAACTGTCTTTGCAGCTGCCAAAATTTCACCGGCAAGGCTACACCCACATTCAACAGTAATTCAACAGTAATTCACATTCCTCTCACACTTTTTCAGTCCGCCAGAAAGGGCCTTGGGGCGAGAGGGTGATTCTAATTTATACGTCCACTTCAAACTTCTCTGACTGGAAGAGTAAGCTTCCCTGAGAGCTTTTCAAGTGGCACTTGTTTAAACTGCTTAGCTATACAGATGTAAATCAAACAGCCTTGCAACATGTGCACACAGGATCAGCAGTCGCGAAGTTATGTTCCATTTGGGAGGTTTTTGTGTGCGAGACAGGAGAAAGAAAAGCAATGACTGAGTGGGAGGAAGAAAGTGTTGAAGCTGCACAATAACAGCGTTAAGTATCAATTTGATGAGGCCCTTTGATAATTGAGCTCTAAGAGTCTGGGATTACACACAAGAGTCCACGGCATGGCTGCGTCACTCAAAGATTAAGACTGGATGCTCCAACAGCTGAATGCCTTCGTGCCACCAGCATGTTTGAGTTTCTAATGACTGCTAACAAACGGACTAACAGATCTATGACACTGATTAAGCAAGTAGTTTGACACCAAACCAAAAATTTCAGAAAACTATCATTTTCATGGATGAGTGTATCCCTCAGGACATGTTATTAGACTACTAGCAGCATAAACTTGTGAATTTTCACCAGTTGAAATAGGAACAATTTATTTCCAGCTGCTTCATAGACTCTTACTCTCTACATCTTCAGTGATTTTCAAGTTTATGTGCAGCTGTTCCATTCACACAATGAAGTATATATATCAATAATATTAATAATGGATGAATCAGGAATCTTATTGTCTAGCAATATAAAAATTAAAGTTAAAAGATCAATAAAGGAAGTACTCATTGAGAGAGCTAGCAAGTAATTAAGAGAGAGCAGAGATGATAGAACAAACTAATATGCTGGTATTTACATTTCACTGAGTTTCTAAATAAAAATATTCAGGTCATCTAGGCATGGTTACATTGAGTGGCTAGTGAGTGCACCTCAATTTCTACCCGCATTTTTTAAAATCCTCATTGGATTAATCTACCTCTTTTTTTATGGCTCTAAAAATGCAAACTAAGGAATGCATCACGGAGATCTGAGTTCCTCAGTTTAGCTGCTTTACTTGAACAGCTTCTGATCATTACTAATAAATAAAATCCTAATTTCTTCTACTACAAACATGTGAACTGGTCCTTTGCCTACCTCAGCATTGCGAAATACTTTGAGCATGTCTGTGTCAAATGCTTCAACCGTCTTATAATGGCCCGTGAGGATTTGCTTCTCAATGGTGCTCAGGTCCAGCGGGTCAGACACCTTCTCATAGTACTGGCTGTTCCTGATGGTGCACAAAGATAAAAGAATTAGGCTCCAAATTTGGTTTGTCAGTAGCAGAGGTGGGTGGGAGGACAAAAAAAGGAAGGAGAACATTCAGTTCAAAACTTATTAAATCAGATTCAACCAAAACTCAAATTTCTATGAGCATACAGAGCAACAAATCCCAGATTATAACAGCTTTTTTTTTTTACCATGTAGCTGAAGAAAAATAATAAGCTGCTATTGTTTTGACACCAGCTGATTACTATCAATACTGGACAAGCATCAACACACAAGCTGTCACGATTGTGTGTGGCGAGAGATAAAACTGTTACACTACGTGGGTGCTGTACACAGATAGACCAGATAACATAAGTAGGCGCTGTTTAGTAAACATGAAACAGCTTGTCGATATGCAGGTTTACACTCTTACCTCTTTCGAGATGGGAGGTTCACCAGCGGGGCAGCAAGTGTCTGACCAGCAGAGTCTGAGATTAAGAGAAAATAATAACATTCCTGTCATCATTTTTCAATCACAGATTCTTATCATTCAGTAAACAGTGGACAGCTACACCGAGGCACTGAAAGATTCCTTCAAGAAGCCTGATCAGACCCCAGATCAGGCTAGAGGTCATACTAATGAGAATATCAGCGTGACCGGGGTCACTCACCCTTGTAGCTGGTTATCATGTCACAAATCTCCTTGAAGATGTGAGCAAGGCGAGCGGTGCGTGTTACTTCTGTGTTTTCCTCGGCTGCAGCTAGCCTTCGTGTGCGTACCGACCGTGACGTCTGCAGGGCTGAGAACTGCGTCAGGAACACATCTGGACACAAGATATGACCATTCAGCATTAACGTCTAAAACATCTGCATATTTACAGTCTCTGAATTTTGTCTACATTTCAAAAATAAATGTCCGTGTCCCCTTTATGGTACACTATTCTTTACATAGCTTAAATTACTTGCAACTGAATTTCTTAAGCTTGTACCTGACTTGATGTTGCCATCATCACGGATGACTCCTCCCCAGCGCGTATACATGGACAGGCTGCTGGCATCCCTCTCTCTCTCGCCCTCTCTTTTCAGCAGCTCCTGTTTCTCCCTCATCTTCTCCCAGTTCCTCAAGAGAAAAACTCTATGCTTCAACACAAAGTTTCTGGAAATCAAAGGAGACCGTTTAAATGTGTTACCATCAACTCACACCTCATGAGTTGAGAAGTTTTTACTTTTAAATGACATATATATGTCTTGTGTATTAATAAACCACACTATTAGAATGGAGAAGCAAGCATTAAGTGCAATGGAAAAAAAAATTTAATAAAAATGTGTCGAGGCTTCCCAGGTGCATATGAATGAGGGGTTCAAGCAGATTCCTGTGTACAAGTCTTAAAGGAATTGTAATTATGTCTATCACTGGTGATGGCTTTTTAAAACTAAAAAAAAAGTTTCTGCTATTTTATCCCTGCTTGATTCATGTGACTGAAACAGGAAATCACTTTGGAAACTGTGTGGGTGGTTGACTTGACGCATGCTCAATTATCAGGTAAGGAAATCCCAGAAAGTTAATTCTGCTCATCTGGATGTTGCATTTTCAGTGGGAGAAACATTTTGTCTCCTGACTGATCATCAACAAGCAGTGGAAAAAGTGGGCTCAACTGCTTAAATTCTCATTGTTACCATTTTTTTCAGCAAAAATGCAGAAATTTAAAAGGTCATTGCACTCACAGTTAAAGAAACATATTTCATTGATACTAGTATTACCACCTTAAAATATCAAACCTCTCACAAGCCTACAGGTCAGATTTATACTTTTAAGGATGCGTGGGAACCCAAACACAATTTATCAGTTGGCCCACTAGAGTTATGCTTCCTCTTCTTATCTTGTGTGTCCGTTTATGTTTTTACCTCTCTCTGTTGGACATGGGCTTCATCAGATGAGGGTAAAACTTGCTGCTGTCACTTGACTCTTCCTCCTGAAGATAACAAAAGTCCCATTAAACAATCCCCGTCTTCTCATCTTAAACAGTTTCTCATTCACACACATCGGTGACAACACCATTCAAGGTGCTCTTCAGTCTTTAGGAGCCACAGAGGGATTAAATGAGGGTTGGGGATTGAACTGCCATTATGATTAATGAGGAACCCACTATAACTTGCAGGTTACTCCTGATTTCATGCAAGTTCAGAAAACATTTTAGGTCACTAATGCAAAACTATACCCTTTAAGGTACTCCGAGTTACTTTTTTTAGAAATCCCGTGGCCCACTAAGAGCACCTCTGAGACAAAGAAAGATTTGTGCCCTACATAGATACTGCACCTGAAATCTACCAGGATAGTTAGATTTCTATTCAATTAAAATGTTAGTTTTCCCTCATTAAAATTTTTTAACACAAGATATTAAGCTGCAAGGGAATCCTTTTCTGTGTAATAGGGAAAAAAAAGCCATTATCCAGTCTTAATTACAAGTGACCTGATCCCACCGCAAACTCTCACCACTTCCATCTATATGCATCACTCACTCGTTTCTTGAGCTGGTGTTTGGACTTCCTCTTCTCCTTGAGTCGACCGAGCCGCCGAGTCCCTCCTGATTTCCCAGGCAACCCATTAATACGCTGGCTCTTCCCTCCAATGATGCCCCTGCAGCCCTCTGAGCCACATTTGCAAACTTGCTGCAGAGAAAAGTGCAGTACAGTATGTGAGAAATATGCACAGGTGCAACAGAACGTCTGAAAATAAGCGTTCTTCCAAAACTGTTCCTAGTGCTTCACCTGCTCTTCTGTATTGAAGGAACGGAAGTTGTAATCGTAGGTGAGCTCAGTCCCGCTGCTGATGTCTCTGAGAGCAAAGAGACCTATTCTGTACACCCCGTTCACTGACCTGCAAGAAATGAGTATATTACAATGAGTGAAGCTTTTATGAGATTTTTAATACTTAAGGAGATATTCTCCGCTTTGAAAGGAAGCAAAGAAGCATGGTAAGTTTTAACCTGCCCACAGGCTCTGGAACAGTTTTTATAAAATAGCAGTTCGGTGATTCCATTTCAAAATCTGAGCTTACTGTAGTAACAACTGTCCCAAAAGGGCCTGTACAACAACTAGGATACTACATGAACTTCTATTTGCAGTGTTTTTGTGGTTTCACTGACCAGCAGCTTGCAGACAGTTCCTCTCGAGGACTCTTGAGGCTGAATCCAAAAGCAAACCAATCTTCATAGACTCCCATGCTATATTGCTAAATTTACAGCATGGTGCAGTTTTTGCTGCTGGCACTTTATTGCAATGTATTCACACTTCAAATTAAGAAATGTCATCAGGGACAGTAGCTCTTTGGCTAAAATCATTTTACAATTTTACAAATCTCATGAGTCAAGCTTGCTAGTTTCAGCTTAAGGTTTAGCACGTCACCAGTTCTAGTCTGCTCTGGCTCAGAAGAAACAGAATGGAGGTATTCAAAACAGTCCACCTTTTATATACAGTTAATGATATTCATAGGTCACTCCATTCTTTGCAACATAAGTGCTTTAACACATACAACTGAGGGAAAATCACAAAGTCCAAGTGCAAACCACACTTAGATGCTTCCATCAACCAAGAGATCCAAATCCAGAACATTTGTTGCTGTGAGGAAACGGTACTAAGTACTGAATCACACTTTCCAAAAGGTTAGGTAACAGGTATATGATTTCAGTTCATTATATAATTATACCCAAATGTCTATTTTTCAGGTTAATAGTGAACATTTTGACTTGATCACATGAAAAGATTCACTTTTTCAAGGGGTATAGTTCTAGGCTAGGGATAAAAAAAAAATCACTAACTACATCCAAAACATATTATATCCCTTTTACACAAGGATGTACAAACACAAATTTCTCCCTGAAGCAAAGCTTTCATTTTAAAGTTAAAATGTAATATTAGTCAATTACATCAAACCCAGTTTTAAAATTGGGACAAAAAGGGAATAGTCAGTGTGACAAATGTTCAACAAGTAATGCCTTTCTTCCTCTCTCCAAATGAAGCAGCGCTCCAGCTTTTCACTATTCTTGTAAGAATAAAACACACCATTCTGCTTGCCAGCCGCTTGATAATTTATTCCTTATATAGGGGTAAAAAGCTGATTCAGCGCATTGTCTTCAGCCACTACAGCTGTATCTAAGGCCCGGCTGCATGTAATCTCTCTTCTGTGACAAGACGGATGACTCGTCAGGCTTTGTGCTGAAAATCCTCCATCCTTGTAGAGTCTTTTATTTCAGGAGTGCACGCAGGCACCTGCAGACCTGTGTCCTAGATTGTGAACTGCTCTACGTTGGAGGGCAGAGGGTACAACGTGATAGTAAACTCTATGTCGTCATTAGCTTTCAACAATCAAATCCTCTAACGGAGTTGGCACGTTCACTAAAAGAACTAAAGATAAACTAAGCAGGTTTCACTTAGAAAAGCGAGGCAAAGGGAGGCCTGCTCAGCCAGGTCTCCATGAGCTGTGGATTTAAACATGCTGCGAGAACAAGCCCTCAGGAAAAAAAGAGAATTGTTTTGGCAGGTGTAAGGGCTTTAAGCCATTAAGGTCTCTGAACACTGGAAGAAAAGGAGTGAGGTGATCTCATCAGATTACCACAACCACATTAATAAGGTTGGGGTTTCAAGGTAGAGCCTTCTCATTTACAGAGCGGTGCACCTGCAACACGTGTGTCTTTTAGAGCTATTATGTACGATACCAAAAGAGAGGCAACAAATACTGCCTAGCATTCACTGTGACTACTTATCAAGGTCTGTTCAACTGGTTTAACTGTACAGCTGCATGAATATAATAGACTTTTCCCCAATTTCTGCGTTATTTATTACATACTGTTACTATGGTGCCTGCACATATTCCACATGGCACATTTTCAAATAATCAGTTCTGTGTTTGCGGAGGTAATAACAGGCTTCAGACAGCATTAAATGCTTAGTTACTGGTATTTTTGTGAGGGTGGATGTCCTGTTCTCCAAACCTGCTGCTCCAACCTTTTTTGTTTGCCAGTAGCAGCAATCAAATGGTCTTAAAGGTAGAGTGGCTTTAATGAGAAAAGAGTTAAATAGCTCATTTCAGACAGAGGGGCTGCACCAAGCGAGGCACACAATAAATAAACATTATTTTGAGCTGCAACATCATTATACTGCACTGTTACCTACTATAACCCCTGGTCGTGGCTGGACTTTATGTAGCTGGCCTTGTCTCCAGTTGTCTAAATTCCACGGTACCATCTTTTGGGCCATTCCTAGTGTGTTATAGCTATAGTCGGTTGCAGAGAAGACCATTTTAATAACACACAGACAGCCTATTTAGGTAATAGGCTGGTCTATTTTAACATGCCCCGACTTTCAAGAAAGCCACCGAAATACTGAAGTACCAAGCTAGAAGACTTTGCAATGAGCTCCTGTGACACTGCTGTCACATCGAACAGCATCACTTGTTTAACACTGTGCCCTAATATCCCCTGTGACTAAATCGACCTGACAATATCTGCCTCACATGGTAACCTATACCGATTTGGACTATTATAGACACATAGTGAGTATAAAAGCAGTACTCTATATCTGTAAACCAAATGTGGTTCACACCAGGCCTCTATCCCATCCCTAACAACTTGTGGCAACTGCTCGTGCTCAGAGCCAAAAAGGCTTAGCCAAATCTGTTCTTTGGTAAGCACCTAAAAGCACCACAAGGGCATTAGCAGGGAAACAGTTCAAGGCTGCTGTGACACTCACCACTTCTGCATCTGACAGTTGGGTTCACAGCTGTGGTTTATGAAACGCGCTTCATTGCCCATTCTGTAGCTATCAATCACCATGCCACTATCCAGGTTCAGGCAGTAGTGGCCACTGTGGGAGAAGTACTGTTCCATCATGCGACTCCTAAAACATGGAAGGTAGGAATGTGTTGAAGATAAGAGAAAGAAATATACATCATCTAACACTAGTTTCATTGTATAGCAATGAAGATGTCCATCTCACCTGAACTCCTGTTCGCTAACAACTTCACCCAAATACTCAATGATGAACTGTCCTGAGCGGAGAGACTCCTTGGTGCGGATGCCCCACCCTTTGCCCTCAGTGCGGAAACGCTCCAGACACTGGACCCACTCGTGTCTCTGGATATGCTGGTTGTCACAATGATCTCCACATGGACACGTGCTGGGAGAACACTCAGCAAAGCTCATCCTGTGAAAAATAATTTTTTAAAAAAATTATAAAATAAAGCTGCCATTATTGGAGCTTGGAAAGAAAAGCAACTGGACTTATGTAAGTTTCTTGAAGATGTTATTACCTGTCATCCGAGAAGCTTCTTGATTACCATGACAACCCCCCCATCCCCAAAACTCCAGACCTCTGAATCAGTCCACTCATTCTCAACTGTAAAATGTCCTATCCAATCAGAACCATGGAAGAAACTAACACCTTTGCCAAGCTGTTACAAAACGCTGTCAACTGCTGCAGTGCCACAGGGATATTTTCAACAGCCAGTGCTTGCTTGTTTTCAGCACCCCTGAGGCATGGTTTCTGTACAACATCTGAAGCACATTACTGTTTTTACTTTGCTCTGCTGCATGCTAAAAACTCAATAGGTTTGCAACACTTAAGATGTCAGATTGAAGAGGATATACTGGTTACAAACAATAAAAAAAAATAAAAATCCCCTTCCTATGGAGATGGGTTTGACTGGAGAGAAAGACAGCCTGAAGATGGAGATGGAGTGCAATGGCTGGCATTCCTGTCTTGACACCATGTTTTGCCCTCTATTCAAAATCACTTAATTCCTAAAACAAAGCGATGTAAAATAACATTTCTAAACAAGCACATGGCTTCATCTGAATACTGAAAAGTAACATGAGACTTGTTGAAAACAGCCAATTATGATGGTGTATCTTTACCTATTCAAGCATTCATCCATGCAGCCTTTTTCAGTTGAGTCTTCGGGAAGTCTACAGTTGCATGTAGTTGTTTCATAACCAGAGAGAGGCTTCACATCCACATAAACATCTATAAAACATAAAACAGAGTATTACCATATCATTCTTACAGTGTTTGACACACAAAGTTGAACTGTAGACACACATCTTTAATTCCTGTTTTTGTAACCAGTGAAGCAAACATCCTTATCTTATATATTTATAGGGAAACACCTGAGTTTAACAAAGCTACAAATTATATAAAAAAAAAATTGAAATTAAAAAAAAATAAAAAATCCATTCACTCACTTGATCTTATTTTTTTATAAAGGGGGACATCAGGCCTCTTGTGTAGCTGAAAGGAAGAAATAGAGCGGTAAATGCAAAAGTGGTCGAAACAAAAATACATACTAAGAACCTCAGAAAGACTGATCACCTGATCATGTTTCCACAACCATAGGATGTCGTAAGGCAACTGGAAGTCAATGCGTTTCTGTCTCAGGTACTTTCCTGGGTGGGTGGGTGGGGATTTGGGAAGAGAGAAAAATCAGTCCGTTGTATTTATGCTTCATCTTATCATAGCTGAAAACACAGGCCTGTGATAAACAGAGGAGAGTCCTGTTCCAAGAAACAGGTTTATCTGGATAATTTACTAGAGCCGTTTGAATCTTGGACACGGACTGAAGCAAAATGAGGTTTTCTAGGTTTTACTTTCCCTCCCTTGGCAAGTCATACAGCTAACTGAGAAATTCAAATTTGTGAAACCTGCCAACGACTGAATTCTGCATAAAGAAATTTAAGAAATGTGCTCAAAACTTCAACTAAATAAATAATTAAATCTACTTTCAGCTGTTCCCATATTCCCCAATTTGTCTCTTTTCTGTCGTTTACTTGTTAGGTAAATGGTTAAATGACTACACTATAAATAAATAACTTGATTTTTAGTGTTTAAAAACTCCTCAGTTGCTTCTTAAATTCTTTTCTTTTGATGATCATAAAATAAATCAATAGCAAAAATCTCAACTAATTAATTTTAAAACTCACCAACATGTATTGGAGCAGGAAACAATCCATACTCATGTTCCCCGGGTATATACTCTAGCTTCTCTTTCTTCAGCTGCAGAAACTGACTACGGGGGCTGTTGAAGAGGAAAAGAAAAATGTGAAGGCATTTCACTGGCTGTGCAGAAAAACTGTATGACACTATGAAGTGTTGCTGTCGCCTCTAAGACTCACTCTTCAGTTTTGTACACATCAGAATATAACCCCGCTTTCTGGAACTTCTTCTTCGGAGGTCGTGCTGGTCTTTTCTCTCGCTGGGTGGCTATGGGCATAGGTGGAGCTTGTTCCCTGGAGACAGGGCCTGGGCCCTCTGATGAGCAGTGGCCATCTGGCTTGGTTTCCACTGAGCTAAAGATAGAAACATGACTTGGTTTCTAGTGACAACTGGACTTAATAAATGTTATACATACCACCACTGAATCCTAATATTAGTTTTCACTGTCATAGAGAAGAGTCTCTCAAGTCCAGTCTTGTTGAATATGCAATAGTGTATTATAATTTGCTTACCCATGAAGGCTCTGTAGCTCATCTTGGGTAAGCCAGCTCCTTCCTGTCCCAGGTCTGGACCTTGCCACAAGGCTCCCTAGGTTTTCCTCTCTTTCAGGCAAGTGTCCCTCCATGTCTTCAGCCTCCCTGTCCTCTTCCACATCCTCCTCCTCTTCCTCATCCCCTTCTCTCTCCCAGTGCTTTCGCTTCTGACCTTTTCTGCGTTGCCCCTGGACTACCGACTCAATAGCATCAGTCACAGTATCACCCTCCCACCCTCTTCCCTCTGCTAACCGTTCCACCCCTTTCTCCCGGTGCCGGACTTGATTCAACTCTACCACAGGTGGAGGGGACGGTGGTGGGGAGGGTAACGGGTGTTTCCTAGGACGTCCAGGCCCCCTCTTCTTTACCATGTTGTTTCCTGTACGGGCCTGTCTCTGCAGCTTCTTGGCACGCAGGATTTTGTTGACATGGAGCAGACTGTATTTGGAGGGCTGTACGCGATGGGAGTTGTGAGACAGTGAGACATCCAGGCAACACTCCTGAGAGGGAGAGAGGCAGGATGAGGAGGTTGAGCTGTGGGAGTGAAACAGAGAAGACTGATGATGGTGCTGTTGGCGGTGGTGCAGGGATCCTTCAGGTTCTTCCGAGGTTGGGAGTGTAACACCCCTTGTCTGGATACCTGATGACCCTGAGGAGAGAAACAGAAAATGAATGGTCTAAATGAATCTTAAAAATGCTAAGTAGCAACAGGACAGTTAACACGTCAGCACTCAGGAAACAGTGATACTATGCTTATGCATGTCTTCTCTTGTTCCTTTAGGTCCTTTTCTATTCTCATACATGCTTCTAATAACACTTCATTCCTTTTTGATTTTTGTTAATCCAAGAGTAGCAGAAAAACTCTGCTAAAATGCAGAAAAACTGCTGAAATCAGTACAACTTGCTCTTTGGTCATATTTCTTCTATAAGAAAACAAAAACAAGTACATAAAAAAAAACTGCAGCACCTCTAAAGTGTGTAAATCATCCCCTAGATGTATTCCAACACTTCCAACAATATTCTTTACACAGATGAAGAAAAAAAATGTTTAAAGGACACTGTACACTAACAACAAAACTTCAACCAGCCTTGAAGCATGGGGGAGGAGGTATCATAGTCTGGGACTGCTTTGCAATCCTTTAAAGGACAATGAATTAAAAATGAGTGAATTTTACGAGACAATGTCAGGGAAGCAGTCCATGCCCTGAACCTTAGAAGACACTCTGGGTGATGAAACAAGACAAATGACCCAAATCCCATAATTAAGTAATAGCAGAATGGCTAAAAAATAAGAAAATACGGGTTTAGGAATGGTATGGAAATAGAAAGTGAGAGGCTAAAGAAACTGTGCTGCTATCTTCTTAGAATACTTCCTTCCCTGGTCTGACCTTAGGAAACAATATTTCTAAGTTGTTTTTATTTTTTTCATTTCAGACAGACCCTAATGTTTTAAGAATGTCTACACCATCAAACTTTACAGTTTCATTTAATGCATTTAATATGTCTTTTTACTTGACAAAAAGAAGCATTATTCTTACTCCTAACTCAAAATCCTTTCATTTTTTGGTCACCCATACAAATGCTTTATTTTGGCTGAAATATGACTTTCAAAAGAAATGCCAAAATAATAATATAACAATTCATACACTTAAGTGGATAGAAGTTGCTGGCAACTGTACAAGTCTGAATGAATCATTAGACACATTGTGTATGCATTTAGATTAAACCCTCTTTACTTCATGGTAGGATTTTTTTAAATAAGGACATTTAGCATAAAATGTGTGCCAAATCAAACATGCAGATCCATCTGCTGTGGTGACCACAATAAGGAAATAAGGAAGCACCTGAAAGTACAACCTCCTCCTCCTTTACTAGACAGTACTGAACTGACACACAGCAGACCGCAAATCACCCTGTAATATAAGGTCAGAGTGCGATGATCAGTTAATTAGCCAATCACTGAACCATATTTTTAACAGTCCAAGGTGCTGTGACACTCTTTGAATCTGCCCATCCCAACGGAAACCTCTTTCACATCTATTCACACGTCCTTTTCCAAAACATCCCTTACACTCTTTTTGCTACACGTCACTATCTCTACACCCACTACCCTGTCATTGTATATTTGTCAACTTCTGTCATTCCCCACTTGCGTTGTGTGGCAACCCAGTCCCCACCCTTGGCCTCCCCTACCTTCACAGTTCTGTCTGTGACCGCTGGGTGACCCCATCTCCTAAACTCTAATCCAGGATTACCCTGGCTTGGTTTGAACTGCATTATGCTGCCTCAACAAGGACCTTTCGGCTTCCCATATTACTCATAGACACACGCATAAACATTAGGTGATACTCACATACAGTCAGCCTACCAGTGCTCATACACACGTTACAGCTCGTTAAGAGCCTCACAGATGAAGCGAGATCTCTACCACGGCACTGTGTCTTACATCAGCAACATTAAACCAACCCAGGTGCTGGGTGTACCGATGGATAGGACTAGGCCCCACATTCTGAGCTTTTGAGGGAAAAGACTACTAAGTATAGCACGTTAACAAAATACTCCACCCTTCTAGCAAGATGAGCCCTGGCAGAAATGCTATATCTATAACTGTGGCTAACCACACACACAAAGGAGCTAGTTTAAGCAATTATGTATGCTTTTTTTGCCATGCTGGTAACCACTACTAAGAGCTACCAAATGTTAGAGCGTATGCAAACAAGATGTCATTGTGTCTTTAAAGTGGGCTTGTTCACTAAAATAATCCAGCTTAGTATTTTTTTTCTTCCTAACACTGGAGAATTGTTAATTTTCCAGTTTTGTTGTGAGGTATGGATTTGAGACCCCAGTTGCTGTGCCATATGGCAACAGCTGCCCACATAAAGGAGTTAGTGCCGGATCTAAATGATTGGACACTGTGCCAGTTTTGCCAGAGCTGTCCAAAACTATAAAGCCCATCAAACAGCAGCCAATCACATTTAGACACAAAATTCACAATACAACTGCATCAGAACTATTTTAGGAAGCATGATTTTGGTGGAAAATTAACTCCTGCAACCTTTAACAATGTCACATTTAATTTGGGTCAAATGATTTTCTGTACAGAAAAGTTATCAAAGACACAAGCTTGAAAAGCTACACAGATCATAAAGGATTTAATGGATGAAATATCCAAGAGGAGGTGAAGGCAAACTGCTCCCTGCTGCTTTAAAATATTACGTTTTTAATAACCTATGCTACAAACATGCCAAGATTATTCAAGCAAGGTATTAAGCAATTATGTTTTCCTGCCACTTTGCATTTACTTTTTTTTTTTTGAAGCTCTGCCATAAAATTAATTTTACTATGGGGTACACTAGGAGCACATTTAATTGGAATGCCGTCCAAATACACCATCACTACCTATGATCTACATAAAGAAAAAAAAAAGCAAAATAAACCACCACCAGAAATTCTCCTTTACTATAAATGTCAACTAAAGCTGAAAATGTTTTTTTTGTTTAGTTTTTTTTTTTTTTAATTATTCCTAACCCAAACAACAGAGATTCCAAAAGTGCCTTACCCATCTCTCTCCTCTCTGCTGATGTTGAGTGTTCCTTCCTCATTGGCCGGTCCATGTGAGAGAAGCTGGAGCTCTCTGTAACTACATCAGTCTTTCTGCTCCTGCCTCCTTTCAGTGAAGTGCGGGTGATTGCTGAAGCAAACAGATTTGTACGCTTTGGAGAATCGTGGGTTTCTACATCCTCTGTGGGAGTGAGAGGCTCCTCATCCTCACTGTCCGAGCAGCCCGCTGGGTCTTCTGCCCGTCCGTCTGAGAAGGAACCCTGGCCAGGAGCCAATTGACTCCGTGACAGCTTTGAGTAGTCTGCTTCAGAGTTGCCTATTCTGAACCAGGACTCAGCTGAGTGGCCCTTTGAGCTGTTGCCCAATGCAAGCCTTGAAGGTCCGAGACAGGACATGGAGCTCTCTTTGCGCTTGTACCTTTCAGCAGATGAGGATGAGGAAGAAGAGGGGGAGTTAGCAGAGGTAGTGGCAGCTTGCTTGCTGGCACTGGTGCTGGAAGTGTCTCGTCCAAAGCGGCATCGCTGTAAAGCCTCTGCCATTCCCAAACCACTAACTCGCTCTCCTTTCCCAGATGTTCCACTGTCAGAAATCCCTGCACTAGCTCGGCTCCCTGATCCACCTCTTGCTGCTTCCTCCCTGTCATCCTCAGCACAGCGTTCTCTGTGTTTGTGCCTGTGTTTATGTTTGTGGTGCCAGTTGAAGGAGAGCTCAGAGGACATGGGTGGGTATAGGACAGGAGGCCGTCCTGCTCCCAGGTACTCCTGCCTTAGCAGCTTGTGTTTTTTCTTGTGAAACTTTGAGTGGTTCAGCAGGAGATGTGATGGGTGGTGATGATGTAAGAAAGATGTGGGGGGAGGTGGGAAAGACGGTGAGTGGTGAGTGTGATGTGATGGGGCCGTATGGGGTGACTGGTGGTGTGGGTGGGGATACAGCGCACTTGCTGGAGGATAACCTCTGTAATAGCCCAACCCCAGAGGTCCTGATGAGTAAGGAACATAGGAGGGGTGGTAGAAGCCTCCACTTGAAAGGGGGAATCCAAGTCCAGGTACAAATGGAACCTCAGACATAGACTCCCTCAGTTTGGGAGGCCGTCCACGTTTCTTCTTCATATCCGGTTTACGAACATAGTGCAACGGGTCACAGGAGTATGGTGGATGAGAGTAGAAGCTGCCAAAGTTAACCCTGAAGATTGTAGGCAGGAGGTCTCTGTGAACATAATGATGCGGTGGAGGGCCACCTGTGCCTCCTATGGCGCCAGCAGCCCTGCCACCCACCCCTGGCACTCTACTTGATCCCGCTGCTATGCCTATTCCGCTTCCGAGCCGGTGCCCTGTGGTGCGGTGAGTTATGCGTATTTCACTTAGGCGCACAACAATCTCGTCCAGCTCAGCGAGGAAGTCTGGGTCGAGCCGTCGGGAGCGTAGCTGTAAGTACTTCTTCTTGCGTTTCCTCTTCTGCCTCTTTAGCTTGTCATAGCCGGGGCAGCCATGGCTTCGGCGTTTGCATTTGTGCTTATGTTTCTCCTTGTGTCCCACTAAGGTTGTGGCGGGAGCTGCTGGGTGAGGTCTTCGGGGATCAGGCGATGACCTTGTCCCATGGGGTGATGGAGACGGTGAAGGATGTTCCATAAGTACATTGCTGTGTCGACGCCTGCCCCTTGAGTTAATGCCCATCCCTGGACCCATAGCTGAACCCATGACCCCTGGCATTAATAATCCACCACCCATCCCAGGTGGGATGCCAATTGCACCCAAGCCACCTGCTCCTCCAGCTTTCTCACCACGGTCAGAGGTGCTGTTATTGTCTGTCCCTATACCACTGTCACTGGGCACAGTCTCCTCGCTGTGTGACTCACTCACTGGTGATGGCGTGGCTTCTTTTAGCTCACTCAGAGGGGCAGGGGAGGTGGGATGGAGTGGCCTGGGAGGGGAAAGCTTATGATAATGGTAGTGCTGCCTATAATGGTGATGGTGGTGATGATATCCACGGCAAGATGACTTTTTCTGGGAGGCTACTGGGACACCAGACGATGACATCGAGCCCATGACTGGGTTACGAGGATTAGGAGCTGAAAAGGTTGGAGGAGGAAGCGAAAACGTGTTATGACTATGATGGGAGTTGGAATAGTGAGAGTGACCTGCGAAGTGCACTGAGCCTGGCTCCACAAAGCTACCATCGCTGATGGGACTGTGGCCTCCACTCAACTGTGAGAGGGAGGGTGAGGAAAAAACCTCTGAGGAGAGCTGGTGCTGCTGATGGGACTGTGACTGATGGGGATGAAGAGGGGAAGTGGTGTTTGGAGATATAAAGGTTTCTGAAGGTGACATTGTAGCTGAGACATTAGTTGCCACTTTTGGTTTACGGCCTCTCCTTTTACCCATGTATATTGTGCCCTTTTTACTGACATTAATTTGAGGCCCTAGTTTTCCTCCAAAAGAAGCAGCTAGGGATGACAACGACTGCGTTGCAGCTTCTGCTGTTGCAGCCATGCTACTAGTGGTGCCTTTAGGGGTGTCTTCTGACCTTGGGCCTAAAAGGATTTGACTGAGAATACGCTTCCGCTTAACGCTTTTCATCTTATTGATTTTGCCAATAATAGTTTTCATGATAAGCTGCCCGTTTCCTTTGTTGCGGAATCTTTCCCCTGCTTCTGGAGCCAACGTGGGAGGCTGACCCTCCTGGGGTAAAGTAGGAGGAAGGCGCTTGGGGCGCCCACGTTTCCTAGGCATAGGTTTAGGAGGGTTTAAGTCTACCTCGGGGTGAAGAACAGGTGGGTCCTGTTCTTCTTTGGACTTCAACAAAGATGAAAAGACCTTAGAGGGTTGTAGCTTGTTAGGGGGATTCCCACGGGCCGGTGCATCAAGCCTTGGCATTTTAGACTTTGGCCTTCCTCTTTTTTTAGGCTGGGGTGGGAAGAGCTGTGACACTGAATTTTGTGACACAGGATTTGGTTTGACCTTATTTGGATTTGGGGGCCTGCCTACAGGTCTTTTAACTGGTGGCGTTGGAATTTCCAGGCTTGAAGATAAAGGCATGGTGGTTTTGTTCTCAGTGAAGAGACTGTCCGGGCTTCTCTGACTTTGGGCCTTTAGCATAACACGTGTCCAGCGGGGTTTTCTTCCCCTGCGCTTTTTAAGGGGTTTGCTGTCCTGCTCTGCTGGAGAGTCTAGGGATGAATCAGGAGAGTCATCTCTGAGAGGCGTCTGTGGGCTTTCTTCTTCTTCATCTTCATCATCTTCATCATCTTCATCATCATCATCATCATCTGGCTCCAGTGGGGAAGGTGTCCTTTGTCTAATAGACTCAGTGGGACTGCTAGTCCAACCGCTTCGGTTACTATCCTGGTTGGGACTACGTTTACTTGGACTAGAACTTTTTCCCCTCTCAACTCGTACTGACTGGTTGCTTCCCCCTTTCTCTTTCCCTTCTGGCCTTCCAGTTGCTGCTGAAGGGGGGCACTTGGATAAGTCTCTGGGGATGTCCCTGTCTTGCTCTCGCTCACCTGCACTGCTTTCTTCTGCAAGGGCAGGAGACTCTCGTGCATGGTGTCCTTGTGAGGGAACAGGGGAGCCCAGGTGACTCACTGCACTCACCGTCCTCTGCTCCACCGATGATGATGAAGATGATGAAATTGGACACAATGAAGGTGACGTGGTATGGGGTAAGGAGTGAGCAGGGTGTAACGGTTGCTTAGAAATGCTACTGTTGCTGCTGTCACTGTTGCTTTCATTTGACAGGACTGTCAGGCGGTTATTGCCATAGGTGAATGCTGGGCTGTTGCTGCGACTACTGCTGTTGGTGCTGCTCATGCTGATACTGTTGTTTCCGTTGCTGCTAGCAGCTTTCCCAGTCCCATCCAAGTCCTCGTTCCTCAGCGGCGTCAGGGTGGTTGAATTTTCTAAAATACTGTCTTTGCTTCTAGACCCATATGGCCGACCAGGTGGTCTTGACACAGGAGGTGGAGGAGAAAGGTGAACCATTCTTGAATATGTGTTCCTATTGGCCAAAGCTCTGTCTCGTTGCTTGGCTGTAGGGGCCATAAAGCCTGAGCTCGGAAGAGGAGGGCTGGGATCAATCTTTGCAGGTTTGGCTGGCTTAGGGGTCTTGGATGGTGGACAAGTTGCTATTAGTTGAGCTAATTTTTCAGTGACGGTTGGCGCTCCCCAACTCTGAAGACCTTTGTCCTTATCTCTTTGACTGTCTGTGCTGTAGGTGCATTGAGGAGGCTTAACACCTTCAAGGCTGGGTTCTTTCGTTAAAGATAATGGCGGAGATGGTGAAGATGTCCGGGGGTTGGGTTGCGGAGCTGGCGCTTTCTTCCCAGAGGAATGCGTTTTGCTGTCTGGTGGAGGGCGGTGAAGGTTAAGTGGTCTCTCAGATGTGGTGGTAGCTGCTTTTGTGTCTGACTTTGAATCAGACTTGCAATCCATCTTTGGTGGACCCTGGAAGGGTGTTAGGGAGAAAAGGCAAGGGATTAATGAGAATAATAGAGATGAATAATTATTATGGTAAAGAAATAACAAACACACCACCCAAATTTCTAAATTATATATATATATAATTTTGAATGTGGTAAACAAGCAGCAGAGGCGCAAACTAGGACTGCTTGATTTGCAATTTGAAGAAGGTAATGTAAGATATTAAAGTTAAATATTATCTTTTAGATATATACAGCACCAGGTACATCATAATTAAGATGTAAGCAATCTTGCACAACATTAAGCAATATTTTAAAATAAAGCGTAAAACAGAAACTGACACACATCATGACAACACACATGGGAAGTATCAGCAGCAAGTGAATGTTACACATTCATTGGTAAGATCTTTACTCCAACGGTGCTTCACAGGCATGGCCAGAGGGGGAAGTTACCCTCAGCTCAATAACACTTATTAGGGTCAGACTGAGGACAGAGAGGGAGAGTGAGAGAAAGGGGTCATGCGGGGATGGGGGTGGAGAGTACACAGCCAGGCAGAGGACAGACGACACAGACGGAGGGTGATTGAAGGGGCCAGTGAGCGATGAATAGAGGCAAGCCAACTGAGAACACAATGAAAACTAAAGTAAAATTTATGCTCTGCTCTTTACTAGCGTAATAACACTGTGATTACTAGAGTAGCTTTGCTGTAGACCCGTGGCTGACCAATAACATTTTAAGGAAGTAAGGTGAATGAAAATAATTATACTAGTTGTCATCACTGAATGTTTAATTTTGTTCAAAGTGGAAAATCACTGCTGAACCAAAATAAATAAAATCCACAGCATCTAGCCTCCATACCTTTTTTGCCGGAGCGTTCCCATTCATTTGGGAGGGTGTCAGGGTGGTAGTACTGGCAGGAGGAGGAGCTAGAGGAGGTGGTGTGGGAGCTTTAGCAGTTGGGGCTGTTGAAGATGATGAGATGGGTGGTCTGTTTACACTGGGACTCTTTTCCCTCTCTTTTTCTCTGCCCTGTGAAGGACTCTGGCTCTGACTGCCCGCCCCGTCACCTGTGGCGCCTGCACGGTTTCCACGGGCATTACCTCCTCCACGACCCGTATGCCTCACAGTGGCTCTGAAAGCCGGTCGGCACACATAGTTCTCCAGGATCTTAGGAGGCTTCTTCATGCGTTTCGCCTGGAGGCCAATCTTCAGTTTGACATTGCCCTCAGACAGGCTGCTCTCTTTGATGGAGAAATGGGACTGGTCACCACCGGCACCTCCTGGCCCGCCTGTGCCTCCTGCACCAGCAGATGCGGTGGGGGTTCCCTCCTTCTCTCTGTCCCTCTTCTTTTCCTCCTCTTCTTCTTTCTTCCCACCCGCTCCCTCCTTCTCTCGCTCCCCTGTGGGAGCACCGGACAGGAGAGGGGGTGGAGTTGCAGTCCTCCCTTGAATCTTCTGATCCATTAGACTGTTTGGGGTGGGGGTTGGGGGGGTACAAGTTTATGGAGTTTAAGGAGTGGTTAATGTGGATACCAGGTAGAGTTTTTGTCTGGGGATGGGATAAGGGTGAAGGGGGGAAAGGGGGAGGGGGATAACGGTGAGGGTGAAGCTCTCCTTGCTTTGAGGGCTTCTCTCCCTTCCTCGGCTGTCCAGCCCTATTTCTCCGTCCTTCAACTGCAGGACCAGGGACAGGTAGAGGGGAGAGAAAGAAGAAAAGGGAGGGTAGAGAAGATAAAAATAAATCCCACATTAGTCACTGAAATAGAAAAACAGAAACACTGACAGTTTTAAACAGTCTTAAAATGAACGCTGGTGAAAGGCAGACAGAGAGCAACAATTTTATTATCTGTTTGGTTAGAGTGTCCTTCATCTCATCTCTGACACTTTTTATGGTGCGCTCATCCTCATAGATTATAACAATCTGTGACCTATTTACACAGCAAAGTCCCTTCTACCTCACCTCAGAAATGTAACCTTAGGAACAAGGACTTTGAATTGTCCACCTGCGATTTCCAAAGCAGATTTACTTTAGAGCAGTGGCTTCCAAACTAAGTGCCTAGAGACAGGTCCAGGTGTGGTTAGGGATTTTTTTTTTTGAAAAGAAAAAAAATTATTATTGCAGGATCATAGAAAGTGGTGAATGACAATTTTCAGTTTACTATGCCAGCGCACATCAAAAGGCCTTGACTGATGCTAAAGACAACAGCATTTGTCAGAAACGCCTGTGAAAGCCACCAGTCATATGGCTTTAACTAGACCAGGGATAGCAACAAGTCAACATAATGCCAAGCAAGCTCTAACCCAGAAATGGCAAGAACGCATCTATGACTGCATGCAAGTGTCTGTCACGGGCATGGATATAAATTAGAAGCCAGTGGAGTTTAGTCCAAAAGTAATAACATTGTAAAAATCAGGCCCAATAGTTCATTTGTCTGACAATACAATGAAAATAGCCACTCGTGCCATTCCAGATGGCATTAGAGGCTATTTTCCCCTTTGAAATTTTGTTTGGCTTGCTCTTTGGTGTTCCTTGGAGTCAGTAGTTGATCCCACAGCACTGCCACATCCTTCCAAGTGTTACGGAGTAAGATGCAGAATGAGCAATCCCTTAAGTGTTCTCATTAGCTGCAGTGAAAACGGTTGCCTGTGATAGTGGCAGCTCACAGCTCACACGCTAGCAGCAGAGAGCAGCATGCTTCTTAATTGTCCTCTTTGGGAGGACAGCCCAATTCAATGAAGTTGTCTACAGCTCCCCGCGGCCTCTGAGTGATTTAATGCGGATTTGCCCCCAAGCAGGTGCTTTCTCTGGGTGAAGTCATTTGGAGGCAATTCAGAACTGTGACCTCAGCACACTAGGTCTCTGGGACTAGACGAGAGGATCCAGCCGCCTTTTCCAGCCTGAGTGATCAAGCGTCAACATGCCGGCGGTTTTTCTGCATCCTACATTAGTGGAGAGCACTAAAGGAGGTACTTAATGGAGCCTCAGGAAAGTCATACAAGTCATCACATCAGTAAAGCATCACGGTAAGATGAGGGGGGAAAAGGAAAAGGAAATCTTCCTTGCTATAGTCTTACACCATGTTTGTTTTGGATTATGACAGTGGAAAACAGTAGTAGAGATTTTTTTAAACCACACAGTAAACACTGCAGAATTTTTGGATTCTTGCCTGCGGTTCCCCACATGGTCCTTTCAGTGTTTACTTCAATTACTCACTCCATTTTGCCTCAAAACTGCACACTCCCCCTCGCTACACATACCACACTGAAAATCACACCTCCCACTTTTCTTTAACACTCCATCAATCTCGGTGTTCTTTCCCCCGGTTTTCTTTAAGCTTTTCCATCCTCTTCCTCCTCGATTTCGCAAACTTGGAAAGCACTGAGAACAGCACACAAACTAAAGTCACTGTGTTCCCACTTTAATCAAAAACACATTTCACCCATCACCCACCCCACCAACTCCCTTTCCCTGTGTCCTTTTTACACACAATGACAAATGTTCTCCTCTTTCTTTTATGCTCACGGTGATGGGAGCTGCTTCCGTCGCATAACAGCAGCAATGCCAAAAATAAGCCACTTTAGTACCCAACTCTGTGGACAGCTAGTGACACAAGTCGGCAGAAAAGCCTCCCAGAGAGTCAAAACATTCCCCTCACCTCTAACAAGCTAAGTCAGGTCATTTACTGGCATTCGCTCCCCTGCTGATAATCTGACACCAGGCCACATCGCTTTCTAATTTCTCATTGATCAGCCTTAACACTCAAGTGTATCATTTTCATGTCTAGCGCTGAGGTACTTTTTGTATATGTGAAGCAGTTAAACTGCACTACAGTCATTTCATTGCCATAGTCATACTGCAAAACAACTGAATAGCAACACTTGTGGTTTTGAAGGCTGATATTAGTCACGCCTGGCTGTCCTTTGCTTTTGTTTTCTGAGAAGACCAGTATGCAATGCTATGAACGCAAACAAATGCCAAAAGAAAAACGACAAGATTCAACATCAATTTCACTCCAACAACCTAAGAAATAGCAGAGCAGGGAGGAACGTAGTAAACAACTCCTGCTCCCCCTCTCTCATTTCTTCCCCCCTTTACTCCCTCCCTCCTTTCACTCCCTCCTCACTTTTGCACACGTTGTTCATAACTGCTTATTTCCCTTTGGCCATAGCAATAGTATCCCACCCACCCACCAACCAACCAACCCACCCACCCCCTGCATCATTCACATGAGGGCTGGCGTCTGCCCTGAGAGCTCCCTGTCATTTCCAGAGCTCCACTGGTATTACTACAGGGCCGTGCTCAGAGGAGGGGGTGGAAGCAGGCAAATTCCTCTACTACTACAACCACCAGCACCACCACTGCCGCCGCTGCTTTGTATCACCCAGCAGCGGAAGTGCTATAGAATTGTAACAGACCGTTGCTTTAAAAAAGAAAGAAGCGGGGACAATGATTAAACTCCGTTAACTCGCTGCGACAAAGCGGAACACAGAGGCAGGTGTCATTCATACCTGCACCGTGCAAACATCTCCCCCAGCAGCTCAGGGAAGTTCAACCAGAGGACTTCCAGTACAGCGCAAAAACATGCGTGCACTTTAATTTAGAACAAGAAGAAACATGGCTAACCAGAGCATGAGTGAGCAAACCAAATAATGTTATCTGCTTTCGGTTTCCTGTGCAGTCAACACAGCCCCTCAAGGGACCAACTCATGAGTCTGCGAACCGATCAGCCCTAATTTCCCCCGCAACTGCCCTTATCTAGTCATACTCGTAATTACTGTCTTAATACAAAAGAAACCGAGTATCTACATGCGGTTCTGCAAGCATGCTTTTGGGGTGGGAAGACGTCTACTCCTGCGTAAACAATGCCTATCAATGTGCATCATTTCCACTCACCTCTGAAATAGTCCAGAAACGGTGTTCACATTATTTGGCTGTGTCCTGTCTTCTTGTGTATCAACGTGGTGGCCACATTTCCCCCTTTTATTAAAATAATCTTCCAACAGCTGAAAAGCCAAAATGAAAATAAAAAAAAACATGATCAGAACAATTTAAAAAGGGCTACAGTTATATATATATATCAACGCTGTTGTAGGAGTATTACAAACAACCTCAAACGGAAACCACTGCACACAGCTCCTGACCACTCACTAAAATTGATCGTTAACCTTGCCAAGCTCCAAGACACAAAGTTGCTGAGTGCCAACATGCAAAGCACCCCCACTCGCTCCCCCTTAACAATTTTATTTCCACAACACTTAGCACTAACAGCCGGAGCGGTAAAGTAATAGATCGCCACTTGGAGCTTAATATAACCCCATGCATCACGAAAG
Organism: Haplochromis burtoni; assembly: GCF_018398535.1. NCBI lineage: Eukaryota > Metazoa > Chordata > Actinopteri > Cichliformes > Cichlidae > Haplochromis > Haplochromis burtoni. The sequence continues at coordinate 1,016,045 of NW_024582451.1, forward strand.
TGTTGTTTATTTTGTAAAGAGCCAGCCCGTACAATCAGTCCAATAATAGACACGGGGCTACAGTCTGTATCAATGGCATTGGCAGCAGCTAACTAGCCATCTACAGCAGCCTGTTTGAGAGCTATTTAAGCAAATTTCACTTAACTTAGACGCCGTGTAGGCAGCAAATGAATAACAAACGCCTACAGCTTTCATACAATTTTTGTAAACCGAGTGAAAGTGACACAACCCGGGACAAGTGATGTACATAATCTTGCATCTCCGTCACATTCTCGCAGGCACTCGTGTTACTACATCTCAGCTACGACGGCTAGCGATGCACTAGCAAGTGAGCTAAACCAGAAAAAAATCTCCCAACGTTACCTCAAAGACAAACGCGCAATTAAATCTGCTTAAAAATGCGAGTAAAACAAAAACAGGGACTTATATTCGGGCGGTATAAAATAACAGATGCAGGGCTGTGTGGGTTATTTAAAAAAAAAAAAAAAACACTAACTGTCAACAAAATGGCGGCTGCGTTGAATCAACAGAGACCCGAAATGGATCTCCCTCTTATTTCTTCTTCCTCGGTGCCTAAATCCTTTTTTCCTCACGGCGACTGGTATCCGTAATATCTCCCGAGATGCTCCGAAATCCACTCCGACACACCATTAGCTGGGCCTGGATGTGTCAGCGCGGGCCTCTCTCGTCAATCGGGCCTCCATGTCTGCTCAGCCCGTATCGCTACTGTGTCAGTACAACACGGGCATTCTCGGTCCCTGAGAGGAGGGAGGGAGGGAGGGAAGGAGGACGGACCGAGGAGGGCGGAGGGGAGAGGAGGTGAGGAGAGGAGAGCAAATGTCGGTTGTACGCGGTTCTTGCGGTCCCCAGTCATTGACAAAAATGACTGTGTTTCATTATTTCGCTATTTTCGGTTGCACTAGGGCGAGGGTGTGTTTGGCGGTGCGCAACAGTCAACTGTCAAATCCCGGTTTCGTGCCTCCTTTCAAGGGGTCAAGCCTATAAATAAACCATCCTGCCCTCTGTTGTCATGTTCGACTCTGATGGATTGGGCGACTAATCGATCACCCTCTGGCGTTGTTTTTTTTTTCATCCTTTCCTTTTTTTATTGCTTGTTTGGTTTTTGGCTATTACATTTTTGTATTTGTTTTTTCTGGATAATAATAAAAAGCTGATTAAATGATTTAAAACTGTCAAGAAAAATTCTTCTTTTATTTGCTTCTGTCTCACCTGATCTCTAGCATCTGCTTCTGTCACACTTCTCTGAGGTTTTCCTCTTTTCTTCCTGCCTCGCAGCTCCGCATCCCTCCTCTACACACGTCCAAACTATAACTAATATCCTCATTTATAATTTTGTCCATCCTTGCAGCTCCCAATAAAAATCTTATAGCATATTCAGCTCTGCCACTTCCTGGCTTTTTATCAGTGCAACTGTCTCCAAAGCGTACACCGTACTAGGTCTTGTAAACCTTCCCCTTCACTCTTTCCCCAAATCATCCCTGACGCCTGTCTCCACTCACTCATCCCTGCCTGCCCTCTCTTCTTCCCCTCTCTCCAGCGCTGTCCTTTGTTTTGAATGATTAACTTCAGTTATTTAATGGCATCTACCCTAACTACTACCCCTGCTCCTTGCAGCTTCACTGTTACACCTACCTCCCTCTTATTCACACACACGTATTCTGTTTTACTTCTACTTTCTTTCATTCGCTCTCTCTCCAGAACATACCTCCACCTCTCCAGGCTCTCTTCCACCTGCTCCCTACGGATCACAGTGTAGATATATATGGACAGCAGCTGTACTGGTTAGGGATTAATACATTTAATGTTGCATCTCTAATGAATACACAGCTAAGCACTGTTTGTGCTGCACTTTTAAAACCACTGCAGCTGGGCTCCCACTTGTAAGGACAGTAGCCACTGTACTAAATCATACTTATTTATATGCTCACTGACCACTTTATAAGGTGCATCTGTCCACCTGCTCATTAACCAAAAAGGTCAGCCAATAACACAGCTCAATGCATAGGCATGTGGACTTGATCAAGATGGCCTGCAAGAGTTCAAACCAAGTATCAGAATGTGGGAGAAAGGTGATTTAAGTGGCTTTGATTGCGTGGTTGTTAGTTCATGACAGGATAGTCTGAATGTTTCAGAAACTGCTGATCTACTGGAATTTTCACACACTAACATCTCTAGAGTTTACAGAGAATTGTCTGAAGAGGAGAAAATATCAAGTCAGCATAAATGTCTTGTTGATCTCAGAGGAAAATGCACAGACTGGTTTAAGCAGATAGAAAAAGAGATACTACGGCCTCTCTGCGAGAAATTTCATGTTCTCCTCGTGCCTACATGGGTTACCTGGGAATTCCAGCTTGCTCCCATAGTCCAAACACATGCATGTTCAGTTAACTGATCGCTGCTGTTTGAAACGATATAAAGCAGGGAAAAAGCAGCTTAGATAACATTTGGGGTCTGAAACAAGTGAATGCTCACAATTTTTGCTTAATAAATGAGTCATATTAATTCATAAAAGGTGTGACAATTCCTCTGCTGTCATACACTAATAGATTGATATCATAGACGAGCAGTTTGACTATATAATGTGACTATTTTCTGAAGAAGAGCTATGTGGGGGTTTTTTTTTTTTGTTTGTTTTTGGTATGAATTCCTGTTAAAGCATACAGAGGTTTCAAATGGACAAAAAATGTCATCGAGCAGTTACTGACCACAAAATGCAAAAGAGACAAATAGAACTGGCAGATATGCACATAATTATATCTTAATCCAGTGGTTTTTGAGCTGTGGGGCAGGCCCCAGTGTTGCTGTGCACATAACCAGTTGAAAATGTGAACTGAAACCAAGATAAATGAATCTTCTTCTTCTTCTTTTTTAAGGGAAAATAAAGAAAGCATATCTTGCTGATGCCATTACGCTGCCCTTAAATAAAATTGAACACGGACCTTTTTTATTGTTACGTTTTTATAAAAACTGTGGGCTCTGTAGAATGAACAGTTTTTGGCTTAGAAAGTTTGGGAAACACTATGTTTTTCTAAGTGACTGGTTAATATCTGCTTCTAAATCTCAGATATGTTAGGGAGAAAAGACAGAGGACAGTAAAGATCACTGGGTTGGGCTTTAATAATGGCTGTACACAGGTAAAAGGTCAACAATATACTGCATTAAGAAACTCTCTTACCAAGAGAATAATGCATAATTCTGTGAGTTCCTCTTTGACAGCCACAGATAGCTCAGTGGGGATTAGTTCATGACATCAAAATCAGTCATTCGGAAAACCACCTAAGAGTGCAGCGTAACAAGGAGGACACATCACCTCTGAATTTTGTCAGCAAACTCTCAGATGTAGCATAAAATGGTAACTATGCTGGAGTAGAAGTTCCTTAAGCAGAGATGCGTGAACCAAGTGAGAGTTAAAGCTGCAAATTATGACTCTGACACATCTGTTTTATTTAAAAGCAGCTGATGTGGGGAGCAAAATTTCCGACGTGGGAGGCGTGACTCCTGAAAACAGTAAAATGAAGTAGAGTTGTCTTCACGTTTCTCAGATCGCCTGCCTCTCCTGTTGCTCTGTCCTGAGGGAGCGGGCTTCTGCGGGTTCCGATGTGGGCGGGAGGCTGTTGTCGACGCCATCGAGGCTTTTGCGGCACACGGGGCAAGTGTCGTGCTTTGAGAGTAGAAAAACTCTTCTTAATCAGCAGAAACTATGTGACACAACACTCTTTATAGCATGCTACAACCTGGGAAATCTTTTATTTTTATTACCAGACCTTTAAACCCCTCAAACCCACTGACCGCAGCCTTACCAGCTCCAGCCACGGCACTATACATTCACTGTGGAAGTGATGAAGGCAGGGAAGCTTCCTTACAGTTTCCCCTAATGAATATTCTTCCCTGCAAACCGGACACTCCAGTCTGCAATCTAACAGGGAAGAAATGGAAGGAAAAAGTATGAACGAGTATGTGGAAGAAGACAAAACCAAAAAAAATCCAGTTATTAGACAGGTCTGTAGACTATTACAGTGTAACAAGGTGGTACAGACTATATACTTAATATGATTTATAACATAGTTCTCAATATATAATATTAAGTGGTCTCTTTTTACAACAAAGATGAAAACAAGGAAAGATTAGTGGAAAGGATAATGGGCAGTATAAAGAAGATAAAACTAGGGAGAGGAACGTAAGAGGTAGGAAAGAAATATGATGAGGGAAGGAAAGATGGAAGGAGATAAATAATACAGGAGAAGGAAAGTAAAGCTACAAGGACATAAATAAGGAAAAGTAAAATAACTGCAATGGACAGGGAGTAAGCACAGTGAGAGGAGAAAAGAAAACATAGACGACAGAAAGAAAACGGAGAAATAAGAAGGAAGAGGAGCTAGATATAAATTACAGAAACACAGCAGGCGTAAAGGGAACATAGCTAAAGGAAAGGAAAGATAAGAGAGGGAGGAAAATATAGGAGAGGGAAAATAGATATAGGATGATGGTGATAAGAGGAAGAGGAAAGGAAATGTAGGAATATTGAAAGAATAAATAAATGCTATGAGGATTTTTTTTTCTTTTCCTCCTGCATAGCAGCTCCATCTTAAGCATCCTTTGTCCAATTATATCCACTATCCTAACCTGAGCTGTCCCTCTGATGTACTCATTTCTAATCTGGCCCATGCTGGTCACTCCTAACAAAAATCTAAGCATCGTCAAATCTGAGACATCCACAAATCTGCCTCCTGTATTTTTATCACTGTCTCCAAACCATATATCACAGCAGGTCTCACAACCTTACCCTTTCACTCTTACTGCTATTGTTCTGTAAATAAATCCCTGACACTTGTCCCACCTGCTTCCTTCTACTGACTTTCATTCATCTTCTTTCCAGGTCATACCTCCACCTGCTCCCTGGCCTCTCTACTCTCACAGTGTCGTCTGTGAGCATCATAGTCGATAGAGACTCCTTCCTGGCCTCATCAGCCAGCCTGTTCATCACCACTGTAAACAAGAAGGGACTCAGTGGTGCTCCCTGATGTAATCCCACCCCATCTTGAATCCATCTGTCACTTCTACTGCATACCTCACTACTGTCTCATTGTCCTCATAAAAGTCCTGCACCACCCTTATGTACTTCTCTGCCACTCCTGACTTCCTCATGCAGTACCACATTTCCTCTATTGGTATCTTATCTACACCCACGTAGACCTTCTCTGTATTTCCTAATAAACACTCTCAAAGCATATGTGCAGTGCCCTTCCTCAGCATGAACCCATACTGCTGCTCACTGATCAACAGCTTTCTTCTTGCCCTAACTTCAACAACTCTTTCCTGTATCTTCATAGTATGTTTCTTCAGCTTTATCACTCTGTAGTTACTACATCACCATCCCATGACTTTTTCTTTAAAAATCACTTCTATTTGTAGTTGTATTCTATTTTATTCTATTGTATATAATATTTTATTTTATTCTATTCTATTGTGTACAGTATCTTATTCGTATCCCATTCCCCGTATCCCATGTAACTTTGCACTGTCCACTTTCTGCCGTAACAAAACAAATTTCCCATGTGTGGGACTAATAAAGGTTATCTTATCTTATTCTCTCTTTGCCGTACGCCGAGCCTCCAAACTTTCATAATCTCGCTGACTATCCCACTTTTTCTTCAAATACTGCACTTTACTTCTTCATTCATTCTACCACCAAGTCTTCTAGTCCTCTTTCCTCTGTCTAGAGCAGGGATATCAAACGCCATGGGCCACATACAGCCCAGTTTGAGTTTAAGTTAACTGGACCAGTAAAACTAAATGATAAAAAAGTTCTGGTAGTTTAAAGTATAAAGTTTTGGTTAATTTAGAGAAAAAAAGTCAGGCCCTTCTATAGAAGATTAAAAGAAACCGCTTTCTGTTTTTCCACTGTGATTTAACTGTTTATCCATTACTTAATTACTTTGGTGTAGTGTGGGGAGGTCTTTATTATTAGAAAAGGTGCAAAACTTGTGAAAATACAGTTAAACAGTCAAAATCACTTCTGCACGCCTTCACATTTTCCAGAGTCGTCCAGTGGGCTGGATCTCTATGGCACATTTATCTTGACCGGGCCGATTCTGGTCTCCGGGCTTCATGTTTGACACACCTGGTCTAGAGGATACACTTTTTCGGCGGGTTCCCTCACCACTTCAGCTGTACTTTCCCAGTCATCTGGTAACTCTTCCCTACCACCCAGGGCCTGTCTCAACTCAGCTCTGTGCAACATTCTTCCTTTCTTCAACTTAAACCATTTAATCCTCAGAACAAGGAAAGTAAAGAAGTAATTACGGAGTGAGGAAAGAGGAGGAAGGGCAGAAAATATCAAAAGTAAAAGAAATGCAGAAGGACTGTGTGTGTATCTTATGCAAACTCCAATGTCATATGTCAAAATTTTTAAAAAGCTACTGAGCTGTACTGGAGAGATCATGTGATCCGGTGTACATGTGCCATACTGGAATTCCCACCTGTCTGTTCTTGAGAGATGCAAACGGTTGGCAGGGATGAGATCATCTCCTTTTCTGCTGGGGGTGGACCTGTGTTCTCCAACTGTCCTAATAACTGTGTGAGTAGGAAGAGAAATGAGTGGTACGACTACAAATAGGTGAACAGATGAATGGAGAATTGTGTGCAAATGATTTTATGTGAGTGTTTCAATAAAAGAAAACAATGAAGTAACGATGCTAGCGCAGCGCTTCATAGACACTAGCTCTGGTGTCACTGACCTCCGTGATGACAGAGTCAAGACCGCTCTGACCCCACGCATAATCTCCAGGGTTTGAGTACAACTGAAGCATGCTGGATCTGAGAAACGAACCAAAAGGGAGAGCAGAACAAAACAAGAGGGCGCGTGAGAGAGGGGGCGGTTGTCACACAACGTTAGATTAATTCAAGAGCAAGTGATGTGAAATCTAAAATTAAAACCGTTTACAGTGCAGCTGGTGCAGCGCCGGGGTTTCCGTTGTTGGCAAACAGGCCAGCCAAGAACTGCTGCACCATCCTTAAATGAGCAGAAACGGACAGCTTTAGAGTGCTTAAACCAGGCTTTACTGTATGTTCACAGCTTCAGATCATACAGTCACTTTATTTTAGTTGGACTTAGTAAAGTCAACAGCTTTAAACATCAACCGATGTATAAAGCTGTTCTCTATAGTACGTATCATCCAATATACACTTAGTCTGATACTGAACTGTTTTTGACTGCATGCATGTGTAAAGGGAAGGATAATGATTAAAAGCATAGACTGTATATAAAGGATGAATGTTTCCACCTGTAAAAAGTTGTCAGAAAGTACTTTTCTGATGAGTTTATGATCTCATTTGCTATTTTCATGTCTTACTGAATACAAAGTGATGTTTTTTTTATCAACCCAATATGACTCAAAATTGAGGACAAAAAGCAAGGTATGCTTTAGGCCCTAAAGCATACCCTAAAGTTTAGGGTGTGCCTTCTGTGGGATTGGTAAGTCACTACTCAGTGAGTGGGGAGTGTCCCGTGGGTTCTCAGTAAGATCCACCCTTTGCTCATGCTGTCCAAGGGGCTGAACAATGAAGTCAGTGTGAAAACACCAAAAACTGCAATTCCTCTAATGGCCACTTGACTCCAAAATCAAGTCAGTCCCCACAGACTCCCATATTTTAATTTCAAACTTTACAACACTGAAAAGAATGCTTACAGGCTGATAGAGAAACTGGTTTTGGCTTCTGTGGATAGTGTTGCCCTTCAAAATAGTATTTTATTAGTATGCAGCGCTGAAAGCAACTAAGCTGCAGCTTTTTCACAAGAGCTCACCACAGTGGTTAGCTGTGGACGTTTGAGAGATTTGTATCTCCAGCTGTAATTGAACCACCAACCTTTCACTTGCCAAGAAAAAGTGTAAACCATTACACTACGCAGTAATTAGTGGACTATATCTGCAGCGTCGGTCGATGAGCACTTCACTCTCTCATCTAAACACGGTCACTTCTGGCTGCACAAAACTGGGATTGGATTCAAAATGCAGAGACCAAAATCACAGCGGTTATATCTGTTTCATTTGGGAGTCTGTGTTTATCACTGGAAATATTAAATCATTACTGAGGTATCCTTACATGTGAAAACTTCACAAATATAAGAAATTAAAATATTACCTGTGAATTGGAAGGTAAAGGTCAGTATATTTTCACAAATTTGAACCTGTAATGAGGTTGTTCACCGATTTAAACAAACGTAATTTGAAACTGGTAGTATATGCATGATATTAAAGTTTTGGTCTTGTTATTGATCTTGGTTTTCATTTCTCATTGGCTGTTGTTTCTGCATCGATAACACAGCACCCTTGCGGTCATGTTTCTGTATACCATGTTCACACACCCTTCAACTGCAGGCCTTTGTTCGAAGGTCCTAGACGGTGTCTCTTGCTCCGGGTTGGAAGGAGACTCTGGTTCTGTGGCCTCAGCAGGGCCCGGTGATGCTGGAAGAAGACGGCTCTGACCAGCAGATCCCTGCTCACCGTCATCAGGGTCGGACTCGGAGGAGGGCGGATGCGACAGCAGAGCAGAGCGCTCCATAAACAGCAGCTGCCATAACTTGGCGAGAGACCAGAGAAGCAATGTGTCAAACAAAGCTTTAGAGAAAGAGGAGTGTTCCTATTAAAATGCCATTTGTTAGGACGTACTTCTGAGAGCAGTGAGTTTGAATCTTCACTGGGAACAGATGCTCTGCTGGTCTGCAGGAGACTAGACAGTAAAGAAAATCTGTCAGTGGTGTTAAATGGAAAATTCATACATGCTTCACTCATTATCATTCTTTAACGAGGTATATTTAAAATGCTTTCACGTGTTCCTTTTTTTTTTTTTTTAAATCAGAGAAAGCCATACCTGGAGTCTTCTGTTACTTCCTCAATGAAGCCAGAGTCACATCTGGGGCATACGAAATCCTCAAAGACAGAAAAGCTTTTTTATAATAAGCTCGTTTACTGTCACTGCCATTTCATTTCATAAGTACAGGCATTAATCTGCTAATCCTCAGGCAAGCCTGTCTGCAAAATTTTAGAGGCTGGCTGCAGGGATTGGGCTGGAGTTGAATACAAATTTTTGGCACACAGCCGACGTCCTGGTTTTTATTCTGGAGGTGATCTGCGCAGGCCAGTCAAGTTTCATCTCTCTTCACTGTAGTGTAGACAGTGTCAGTCTCAATACAGCCACGAAGATGGGCTTCAATATGCTTTACCATCCAGGAGTGGTCATAGTGTGGTCATATGTTGTGCATACTCACTGTCTCTATTGTTTAAGATACCAGAGCTGCAGCACTGTGATTGACTTTTCAGTGTTTATAACTGAAAACACAACTTTAAAAGCACAATGCCAAGCAGCCACTATAAGAAAGCCACATGCTGTTTGGCAGGGTTGACCTGGGAGGAACTTTGCAGTTCAATACTGAGTTAGATAGTCTGTTTGAAGTATTTTCAGACTATGTTTAAAAAATATACCCTCTTCCTGAGTGTCAGGAGGTAGATCGGTTTGTCTACTATCCTGAAAGTTGTTGGTTTGATTTTCCTTAGTCTGAATGTCAAAGTATCCTTGGGCAAGATATTGAACCCGGATGCATTCATTGGAGTGCAAATGTGTATGTGAATATTAGGCAAAAAGCGCTTAAGCATCGAAAAGAGTGCTTGTATGAATGTGCGTGTGAGTGCATCAGCCTAGTTTGTAGTAAGAGCACAAAATGAGCACAACAGATTATATAAGTACAGCCCTTTATATTGATTTTAACAGATATATACAATAAAAGAAAGGATTCAGTATTCACTTTAGAATTTTGTTTGCTGGTATTATGAACATCCAATCATTTAGACGTTGATTTAATAAATAAAGTATTACTTTAGGGACACCCTCAAACCAAAAGGAATAACAACAGAAAGTCGGGCGTATTCCTAAAATCCTGCTAACGTGCGTTTTCGTTCTGCTGCGTCACCTAATACCAGTGCGTAATTACGCCACGAAAAGTGCCAGCTGCGCAACAAATGCGCTCCACTGTGCGCTCTCCGTTTTACCTCCAAGAGAAACTGACTCAAAGTAAACGAAGTTCAACCTTTCAGTCCGCCACATCAAGCTGAATGTGTGTCATTAAACAGCAATGGAGAAATATTTTTTTAAATCCTGGTGGTAAATGTGGCGACACCTACACGCCCCTCTGACTTCTCTTACACACAGCTGACGGGAGACAACTAGACACAAAGTGGCCAACAGTGGCGCTTCTAAATATGGCAACGTGAATCGCCACATTTTACTCCCTCACCCGCTCTAATAAGACTTCAGTACTCGCTGTGTGCACACGAAAAGCCAAAGACTGGCCGCCATAGCCCCATGTGTGCTTTAAGGGTTCCAATTATTATAGGTTTTGGAGATAATAGTTACTAATCAATCAGTTAAATCGGTTTGAAGAATCGGTTAATATTAATTCCACACCCTCCGGGGAGGAGAAATCATGGGTGATGCTCAGGCCAGCACGTGTGGAGCAAAAACACTCTCCAAAGCAACTCACCGGGAGTTTGGGGTTTGTTTCACATTTACAGCAGTGACAGAAAAACCGGACTTGTGGCGTATCCCCAGCCTCCGCCATCTTCACGGTGAAGCGCAGTCCCTGACGTAGCTGTGGCAGCCCATAAAAGTCTCAGACGGCTGTCAGACGGATCAGAGCGGTCCAGGAGGGTGTTGATGTGTCCCAAAACCAAACTAAGACCTTTTTGAGAGGACACAATCTTCACACTGACGTTTTGATAAGCAAAACGCATGAAGGGTTTCTCTAGACTGGTTATGCCAATAATAAACGTGTTTAGAAAAATATGTAACCGGCGGACTCGATCTTCCTCTGGTGGCAGCCGCAAAGATCAAGTTGCAGCCACCCTTAAATTTAAGCAACAAGTTGTAAGCATGACACCAAGGATGTAGTTTCCTTTCAGTTTGTTGGGTGTCGCCAGAGACGCTTCTCTCTTATGAAAAAAAAAGCCCTAAATTTTTGGTGTAAAACAGAAGTGTCTCACTCCTTTTAATTCGTGGATCACACAGTCTGAAAGTCGAAAGAGAGAAATATTTCTTGTTGTGTCTTGAGCATGGACGTGAAGCAAATCTGTGAGGAATGTTTTCAGCACCTTGTTGAATTGACTTTATGGGCTGAACTGCTAGTTTAAGATGATACTGAATAGAAGCTGCTTGTGGGTTTACACCACAGTGACCAAGAGGTTTAAAAGTGTCAGCTAGAGGCTTCAGAACAGGACTTCACTAACCAGCGAGTGACATCACATTGCCTATGTCCATCCTTTATATTATGTATATGATTAAAATTCAGTTTCTCTTTCTTTATGTTGATAACAGCTTGTCTAGATTAAATATTTTCACACTTTGTAATCCAATCCAGTGGGCCAGACTGAACCCTCTGCCAGGTCGTTTCTGGCCCACAGGCTACATGTTTGAGGCCTTATTAGGGATAAATCTAATAAAGTTTGAAGGTTAATGGTTGTATGAAAGGTCAGTTACTGACAGTGAAGCCCGGAACCTGCTTAAGGTTGGATTTTCCACTATTAAAATGCAGGTGATCATCATTATTATTATCGTTCCAACAGGATGAGGGAATAACGGCAGCAGTAGACTGTGAAAGCATGACAATATATTTTAATAAAACCAGGACAGTGACACAGTCATGATATTCACAAGCAGTACTGAAAGAACAGTGACAGATACCAGAACCAAACCAACACATGTTCATCATCATTACAGTACGAAAGGTTTTGGCAATACAGTAAACGGGCATTCTTGTTTGGCATAATAACAAAACAAACTGGTTAGTTTGCACTTAAGCTACAAAAAAGTAGTGCTGGCTAAAGTTGAGCAAATCAGTTACGGATCAAATGTAGCAATGGCAACATTTCTGTGTTCAGCCCCAGTCTTACACTTTGCATTTTAACTGTAAATGTGGAAAATGTCAAGGCTAGCAGAATCCAACTTGGCACACAGCTGTCATTTCATAGTAAAAGCATCGTCCCTCTATTCATTGAAGCATCACTTTTCATATAAATTCATACAGCATCTTCTTGTTTTTTTATTATATTTTCCATCTTTCTTTTTCTTGAATCAACACTTACAATGTGTCAATTCCTGTTTTGGTTTAATATAGGTAACTTTTCCAGTACGTCATAGGAAATTGGATAACCCCACATCTGTCTCATGCACGTGCTCTGAAATTAAGTAGGGGGTAATTATATAGACTCCACTTCCCTCCATCAAATTCTAATCACCTGTGGGGAAATAAATACCAAACTGAACCACCATCGAGCTCAAAGCTCCCCTCCTCCTCCTCGTCTTATCCAACCGTCTCTGTTCGTTCTCTCTATCGAGGAGCGGTGAAGGCCCCCTGGGCAGCGTTGGCAGCGGCGTTGGCAGTAGCCTGGCGTACCGCCTGATTGGACATGACTCCAGTGGCGAACTCAGCCTGGGCCTTCTGAAAGCTGGCATCGGTTTGCCTGTACAGACTGTGGATCTGGAGCGGGAAAGACAAGAGTACGCTGACACCTGATCCTTGCAGCAATTCATCATCTTATTATGCACGCTGTGAGGGTGAAAACGATACCCACAACCTGATATTGTGGCTATTCTTCAGGCTCTTTATCTACTGAATGCTTCGCGGTAGATGGACCACCTGGACTACGTGGTGAGACGACTGTGTTTACTTGAAGCTTGGACAATTTTGTTCTTGCTCTACACCTTTGACTTTCCTACTCAAATTCAACCCACTTAATTTTTAGCTTTACAATCATAAAGCATACAATTTATTTTGTTTGAATGGATATTTATGTGACATTTTCAACATTTCAAATAGTGAAGTTGTAAGACTTTCATATTTTCCCTAGAAAGATGCACAGACCCTGGCTCAGGTGAAGTGTGCCGTCCACTGACTGTTGACCTGATTCTCATAGTAAACATATCCAAAGTTTTCACATCGTGGTGTATGTGCAATTAATCCCCGTGAGCTAAAAGCTCGAACTTTAGCATGTTTGTGATGTCACAGGGAAGGGATATCCCTAAAACGGTGATCTCAGCTATTCCGGTCTAGTTGCTGCACAGAAGCCCAGCCCAGTATATGACAAATAAGGGTTATTTTGAACTGGGAGTCATGTTAAGTTTGTCTATTAGAGTTCAAAAATGAAAGTAATGCCCTAACACTGAAACTCTCAGTTGTTTTCTTATGCACTACAACAAAATCCTGGTTTTGTGCAAGACACTTTCTGCTAGGGCTGTGCGATATGACCAAAATCTCATATCCCGATATAAGACATCTATCGTCCTGATAACGATATAAATCACAAAAATTTCACATTTTCTGTAAATTCTGTGAATCTCGGGCAGCTCGACTTTTGTGAAGTGTTTCCAGCTGGGCGTCGCGTACCTGGAGTCGAGTGTTTTAACCGTTATATGAAACGATACATTTTTAGACATAAGTTGTAACGGCCGCCGTTTTCTTTGAGTATTTATTACACGGCGTGCTGCGGGGAAAAGCCTGTTCTAACGTTTGAGTCTAAGGTTTATTTTTTAGCACCTGGTGGCTCTTTTTTACTTCTCATCCGTAAATACTCTGCATACTCTTTCATGTGATTCACCTTATTTTGAAAAGTCTCAACAGGATCTTGAGCTTTAATGTGAAAGGTTTATGTGGAACATAAACGGACACGCGTTGGTTTTACCGTCGTTGTTGCTAACGACAACGCATAAAAACAATCGCTTGTCTGTAGTGTGGTTATATAAAATATAAGAGAAAGAGAGAACTTTAAGAAATTAATATAGCCACTACAGTGACCAACAAAACGATGAAAAAATATTGCCGTAAACAGTTTATTTTGCGACACCACGAAACAAACGATAGCGTAAAATGAAACGAAAGATGTTTTTATATCGTCATCCGATATATATCCTTATATCGAACAGCCCTAGTTTCTGCTGTGGCATTAAAACACTTTATCCTGATATAATCACATATAAAAAGATATAAATAACTCACTGCTATGCTAATACCCTGACTCAGTGTGGGGAACAATCCTGTGCTTTTGTTCCAACGACAAATCTGAACATCTGCTGATAAAAATAAGAAGTTCTTTATGAGACATGAAAATATGAACAAATGTACCCTTTTCAGCATGATGACCCCCATAACGGTTTCTGCAGTAAAGAGAGCGGCATTGATCATCATGATCACACCGACACCGACGTGGGGGCTCAGAGCTGAAAGGCTCACAATCCAACCACTGAAGGACAGAGAGAGACACACAAAGATCAAATATACAAGGACGCATACTGTGAAAATAGGAAATAGTCAGGAAATATAAATATTTCACAAGTAACTGGTGGTTGCTAGGAGGTTTTCGACTGGGCTAACACAGAGATATTTGTTTAGGAACCTTACCTGAACCCCCATCCAGGGATGCCGATGGTCATGATGATAAAGACGATCACTTGGGCAAAGAAAACGAAGAAGAAAGCAAAGAAGTTGAAAGAGCTGTCACTCCTAGAAGAGGGAACAATATAATTACTAAGGTGACTGCACAATAACTAACAACTCAGTGTAATTTATGCGACTGTACTGAGCAAAAACCCAAAAGGAAAACGACTCAAAACGTCTTCACCAAGACGGAGGTACACACCTGAAGGCTTTGTACATGGGTCGATACCAGCAGATAAAGGAGCAGGGAGTGAAAAGTAGGACCCACAGGATGGCGAGGCCGAGACCAACACCAACACCACCGGACTGGTTGACGCAGAACAGGGCCAGGGAAGAGATCAGGTTGAAGACCAGTGTGCCTGTGCAGACTAGACATAGATAGGCTATGACTAAAAAGGAAAAGAACTGTAGCCTGATCGTAGGGATCAAAACCAAACCCATCCTTCTCCCTTTTGGCTCTGGCTGATGCAATATGATGCCATTTTCACTAAATCTGTTGTTGTCTGCTGCCTGGTCAAGATTTCAGAGTGTGACAGACCGTTTTTAAAATAGCTCTACACTGTTCTTTGCATGTTCACACAGGAACTGTATAATGCAATCTTAATAACACCTTCACAGTTTTACAGATCAGGCGTCCTCAAAATCTGATAATTCTGCAAAAATCTAAATGATAATTTTTAAAACAGCAGTGACAAGCTGTTTTTACAGGATATACACCCTGTAAAAGCTCAGTGACCCTGAACTGCATCTCTTAAGAAATGGATGGCTGTATGGAGAGACGGCAGGAGAGTCTGAAGTAGATCCTGCAGGTTTCAGGTACCTTCCAGCCAAAGTCACATGCACATAAATGCCACAATGCAAGGACTCTTAGCAGCGGTTTTAATGCTGCGGCTGGCTGATTAACGTACATGCTACATTTGACTTTGATCATACCCACTTTGATTTCAAGCGGACCAAACCAAATCAGGTCAGTTCAGTTTAATTATTCTGTCAGTGTAAAGAAGTTTAACTACACATTAATCCCTGAGATATCTTAAAATGAGAAAAAGAAGAAGAATTTCAACCGTACATCTCGGTTTTTCCAGATGGCAAAGAATTGCAGCTGTAGTACATTATAGAAATCTGTCAGCACAACTCAGTTGTCCAAATTTCATTTCAACATTCACTTTCTCTCTCACTTTCAAAATCAGTGTCAGGTTTAACTTTCATTCATGCCCTAAAAACTTGTGGACATGCAAACAACCCTGAAAACATTAAAGCCTCCTCTTACATTTTTTCCTGGGATAATCTAAGTGACAAGGTGTGGAGAAATTCTACAGTTTCTCTGTGAAGAAATCAACGAGAACTTGTGCAAGTTTAACCAGCTGGATTGGTTGTTGTGCAGACGCTCCGTGTAAGTGTCCCAGAGTCTTCGATCTAACAGTGAAGTGCGAGTCTTTGTACAAATATTCAAGCTCTACTGCCAGACAGTGCAGGAGGAGGCACGCATGCACGAGCTAGCGTTTACTGCCTCTAACTAGCAAGTCTTAAGTGTTAAAACAAGATTCCCTTCACGCTAAAAAAACTTCATTATGATGTTAAATTCTAACACTGATGCCTCAAATTAATAATAAACTGTTAAAAGTTGCAGAAACTCACACAACCAGAAGTAGTACATGATGGTGACCGTGCGCTGGAACCGCTGGCTGATCTCCACATTGATGTCCTGATAGAAGCAGGGACCCACAGGGCAGAAAGAAGGCAGCGGGGGCCAGTTATTCTGCCGAGCTGAAGAAGAAAAAAGTCAAAAACACTTTGGTGTTACTGGGATGTCATCAGTTTATTTCCTTTATTTATGTATAAACACATCACTCCAGTTTTAGCAAATTTACGCTGACTCCCTGTTCATTATCAGATTGATTTTAAGATTCTTTTACTTTCTTTCAAAGTTTGAAATGATATGGCGCCCAGTTATTTAAGCAAACTCCTCAACATAACTGAGATAGTCTAGCCACATCCTCTCAGTACAACCAAGGTCTCAACTGAAGCATAAAAGAAGATCGGGCCTTCGCAGTTGCAGCGCCTAGACTTTGGAATAACTTGCCAGACAGATATTCATACTTCAGTCTATTCTTTTAAATCGCGTCTTTAAACTCACTTTTTTATATTGGTTTTTATTTCTAGTTCAGTTTGAATACCATCAGGCTTGTTTTATGGTTGCTACATTTGTTTTGATTTTATGTTAATACTTTCTCATTGCCTCATCTTATTCATCTGCATTTGTTTTTAAATTGTTTTCTCTTGTTCTTAACTAATTGTGAAGCATTTTGGTCAACTTTGTTGCTTTTAAATGTGCAACAGAAATACATTTGATTTGATTTGATTCATTTAAGTTCATTCAACCTTATCATATTTATATTACAGGAGGTTTGTACTTGTTTTTGTGCAAACTCTAAAATAGTGCTCTGACAATTTTGGTCATATCGTGACAAAATCCAATCACCACCTCTCACTGGACCTCCTGTGGATCAGCAGACTAATTAGCAAAGTAACTTTTCCATTATTTTTATAGCAGTGCAAAACTTTAGGTCCCCCTTTCATCCACAGCCACTTTAAGGCTTTCTCTGTGGCCTCAGTGATCTTGCGAATGGCTCGTCTCCTCTTCTCTCCTATGATGCCATCCACAGTGCAGGCCCTGCAGAACGACTGCCCCATGAAACCTCTGCACCCAAGCTCAACAGGGAAACACTTTTCCCTCCCACCCTGCTTCTGGCCATTCTTGTCCAGGCCATCAATCCTCTCCCTTTTTCTTGAAAAGAGTACTGTAAGCTCCAACATTGCAATGTCCTTTGTTGCTCCTGACACCAGCACAATGTCGTGCCTCAGGGCAGTTCTTTTTGTTTATGTGCAGAGGGAACTTCAGCTACTATCAGCTGCCTTAGGTGTTCTGCTGGATTTTTCTCCCACTTTTATGAAGCAGATGGTAATTAGCTAGTGTTGCCACCAGATACTTTATATAGAGTAACCAGTTATCCTGCTCCATTGCACATATAAGCCTGGAAATGTGTTATACTCATGTTGTTATTATCCGTTTATCTACTCTGTTGAGTTCCACAAAGCAAAGAAAAAAAACTGGAGCACAATTCCTTGTATCTGTGCACATACTTGATCAATAAAGCTGATTCTGAAAAATTTTATGTGTCTGGCTTCTTTGATTTGTGAAGCTGTGGGTGCAAAAAAAATTGCAAACAAAAATTGTGATTAAAAATCTGCCAAATCTAAACCGAGCCCTGTAAACTCCAGGGTAATGTAACTTGGAAAATCAAAGGAGGAACTTAAAATGTTGAAATGTAACATATTTTTCAATACTCCCGTACACAGTAAGAAATAAAAGATAAAGTTGGACGAGGATCTTTTAGATCTAAAGGTTTAAAGTTCTCTCACTTGTCTACATTAACTCCCCATCCCATCATCCCCTCTATGTCTTACAGGCTCCTGGTCCAACGCTGTGTGCCGCAAGCTCCCGCTCTCTCCTCTCCAGCTCCTGGGCTTTCTTCTCCAGCTCCTCCTGCTTCTTCATCAGCTCTGCTGTGGCAGCATTCACAACAGGCTAGCACAGAAAGAATGAGGCATCAGAACTCTATGTCAAAGTTATTCTGCATAATCATGTATACAGGTCCCAAAGTTGCTTCAATGGTTGTGCTTAGGTATATTACTGGTTCAAGTGAGTCATTCAGACTGGTCTTTCAGCACACAGACATACACAGCAGGAATTAGTGCAACGCTTCATTTTAATAGCCATAAAAACACTTACATGGCACTAAAGGGCATCTAACAAAACTTTTAGTACAATCCTGTTTTATACATCCAGCAGCCCCTGAACGTTCTGATGGTAAGCTGATACAAAATCACAGTGAAGAGGGTCTTTACTGTAGGGTGTATACCTGGGAGTTGTAGGAGCCATAGTTGCGAGGCTCGGTAGGTGTTGTCCTGCTAGGGGGGGTCTGCACAGGTGGAGATGGAGCAGGTGCAGATGGAGGAGTGGCTTCATATGGTGGAGGAGGCTGTAGCATGGTTAAAAAACAAAAACTGACATCATACATCAGTCAGATGAAAAAATGTGGTCACAAAAACCATGATTCCAAGCGAACGAAAGAACTAAGAATTAGAGTATTAATTGTTAATTAATTAAAAGTATTAATGTATAACATATACAGATCATACACATTTTAAAACAATACAAAAAAGTAAAATAAGACATTTCTCTCCACAACTAATATCTTACAATCCCTTCACAACACATGATTATTAAACAATCATTAACAGCTATGCACTTTTGAGGCAAAGTTCACAAGCTTGAACATTTCTAAAAACTAAAGGAAATCAATCCACTTTTTGTGAACTGATCTTTCTAGATAATTCTGAGCACAAAGCTTCAGATAACAGCATTTAGACCTCTTCATTCTAATAGCGAAAAGGATATCACACACACAGCTAGAGCAGACAAAAAATATTTATCATGATATACATTTGAAAATTTGCGATAATGATATAACTGACGATATAATTCACACTAGACAAAATACTTTACAACTCCACAACTTTATTAGTGCAACAAAAAAAAAATCTATGTATTTTCACTTAAACAAGCAGCTGTTTTTTAAGTGCATTAAAGTTACATAAAAATTTAACAGTGCAAATGCAAATTCCTCGCTGACAGTTTAACCAAAAGGCATTTCCAGTGGAAACTGGCCGACATATCCTCAACATAACCATGTATAATATCCACAAAGAGGTTATACACACACAAAACGGTAATATTATGTTGAAGCACAGTACGTATCACTCCGTGAGGCTCCTGCCTACGGTAGCCGTAATGCTCCGACAATCCATCAAGCGGTGCGGCTTCGTAGCTTAGCAAAGTCGTACTAAAACATTTGACAGATTTTCAAGCGCCGTGTACATAAAATCGTTTCGAGGTCAGTAAACACAACCAGAATTCATACATAAGGCCCACGGGATTATAAGGGGCACTGTCGATTTTCAGAATAAAAGGATTAAGGATTAAGTGTGCCGTATTTTCCAAAAAACACTGTAATAACGACGGCCCACTAGCATGCGCTACCAAAAATAGTGCTTTGTTGTGTATCTGATAGACGAAAGCTAAACCAGTTCCACATCACTGAAGTTGCAGCATTTTTACAAACGAATTCTGGTTCATCTGGTTCATTCAACGGTCCGCTTTCGCTCTTCTCATTCTCCGTTGCAGCCATGTGCGTATGAAAACAAAGGCACTGCGCATGCGCGTTTCACCCATATTCTATCGCGATATTTCATTTTCTTATCGTTGCCCGACATTATACCGGTATTACGGTAAACGTTATATGCCCCAGCCCTACACCAGTGTTGGTCAAGTTACTTGAAAAAAGTAATCAGTAACTAATTACCGATTACGTCCCCAAAAAAGTAATCCCGTTACTTTACTGATTACTTATTTTCAAAAGTAATTAATTACTTAGTTACTTTTTAAAAACACGATTTACAACCTGAATAGGAGATAAAGCGATAGATCTTTCAGCCCAATTCTACTTTTTCTACAATCCATCATACAAAATGTAATCAAATGGAAACGTCTCTTTTTAAAACTTGTTTTATTAGTTTTAATCTTTTAACTTTATGCATCAAGCAAAAATTTAATTATATGCACCATTCTCTGACTGGAAGAAATTTGTTTAACATTTAAACTTATTTTCTGCACATTCCAGCACATAACATATATATTTTTTTGTGTTTACACTCAATCTTTCAAATAGATGCAAGTAAAACACAGCAGAAAATAAATAAAGTCAAAGACTCAGCGGTCCTGTTGCTCTATTTTCACCTGTAAAGCAGGAGTGGCGTAGGCGTAGGTTTACCCTGGTGCAGGGGTGCCGCAGCGGTCAGTGGAAGAATCCGCGAGTTTCTCTTTGAGTTTCCCATTACATCGTTGTGCACTCGGTGCTTGCTTGGAAGTTTAGGGGGTTTTTTCGCTGTAAAAAGAAGTTTTCTTCCCACGCACGATGGACGCTAATGTTTTTGTCACTTTTTATGGAATCAAACTCAAAATAAGGTCAGTACTTCCACGCTTTAAACGCTGCACGCTCATACTCTCTCCCGCACTCAATATATGATCCGTTGTTGATCTGCACACAGCAGTTGTCACGAACGGCGCACTCGCTTACGTCACTGTCGTGAGACATTCTCGCAAAAAATCACGGTTTTAGTAACGCAGTAACGCAGCGTTCCTACGGGAAAGTAACGGTAATCTAATTACCGTTTTTGCAATAGTAATCCCTTACTTTACTCATTACTTGAAAAAAGTAATCAGATTACAGTAACGCGTTACTTGTCACGAACGTCGCACTCGCTTACTTCACTGTCATGAGACAGTAACGCGTTACTGCCCATCTCTGCCCTACACACAGCAATATCCTGGGGATTTCTGGTTTAAGTCATTTCTTTGAATTGCTTTTCTGGACGATAAAGTTGAGATTCCAAACAGGTATTTTATTTTGAAGATTCCACATGGGGAATTCCATCCACCCTCCGATTTCTAGAGTGCACAGCTAATCTCAGTAAATCTAAGCTTCCTCATTCCCTGCATGGAGATTTGCAGATAAAGGTAAAAATTGGACCAAAAGTAGAAAAGTTCATCATCAAAGCAGACATTTTTTCCCAAAAATCTACTGTATAGGAATTTATTTAATTTATTTTTAAATAACAGCATTTTTGATCCATCCATCAATTTTCTTCTGCTTATTCAGTTCAGAGTTGCAGGGAGGCTGGAGCCTATCCCAGCTGCCAAAATATATAGGACGGTGTGTTGGACCCCTGTGACATCCCACTCCTGCTTTTTTCCACACAAATCAAACCATATCTGATGAAAAGAACTTAAAATATTTGCTCACTTTGGTTCACAATAGAGTTTTTATATGGACTCAAAAAGACCCCAGCGGTGTACGCATATGTGTGGGTTTGCAACATTAAGCAGGAAGTGGCCCATCTGTGTGGCAAATGTGACCCAAATGTCATGGACGCTTATGGGAGGTTATTTCCCATCATTTAACAATATAGACTTTATTGTCATGTAATTTATTTGTAAATGTTCCATAATTAGGAATCTTATTTTGACATTCTTCAGTTATTTCAGTCTAAAAATTGATTGAGTATACAGTTAAAAAATGATTATTATTGATGTAATAATCACAGATTCAAATCAGGATTCTCTGATTTCCATGCCTCTCTATCAGAAATGCTTCTGCTCTGCAT
Source organism: Haplochromis burtoni (assembly GCF_018398535.1). Taxonomy (NCBI): domain Eukaryota; kingdom Metazoa; phylum Chordata; class Actinopteri; order Cichliformes; family Cichlidae; genus Haplochromis; species Haplochromis burtoni. The sequence continues at coordinate 1,037,835 of NW_024582451.1, forward strand.
TTCAGGATAATCAGGGTTACACGAGGGTGCAATCCACATACAACTGTAAATATTGTTGTGAGAAAGTATGCAGCTTGTGAGCTCTGCTACAAGTGCTACATAAACAAGTCCAAGTTTAGTTCCTGTTGCTGCAGAGTTTGCTAGTATCAAAGACAGACAGGAAGTACTCATGAACTCAAGGTGTTTCCTAGCAACAAAAACCTAGTGATATAGCAAGGACCTCAGCTGTTTCCCCAGCAACAAAAAGCCCTGAACTCACTGTATCACACATACTGTTAAACACTAATGTTAAGGCCCAGCATCTCACAGGGCAAAAGCTGTGTTTGACAGACATCAGTCTAAACATATAAAGCAGAAACGGAGATGCTTGGTGTAACACAGAAACCGTTTCATCAGATAGTCTCTGTGCTCCCCACAGACAGTCACAATAAATGGCTGCCCCTCCCTGGGCCTGGTTCTGCTGGTGGTCTCTTCCTATTAAAGGAGTTCCTTCCCCCCCCACAGTTACCATATGCTTACTCATAGAGAATCAGCTGATCTTGCGCTAGTTTGAATTATTTTAGATTTTCTCTCATCCATACAGGCTCAAATATACTTAAATCTTTTAATGTGATCCTGAAGATTCAACAGTTTCTTTTAGCTTGTCGGGTCCAACACCTATTAACCTATTAACTTCTCATTAGAGGTCATGATTGACTAAGCTAGTAGATTCTTTTTGCCAGCTACCTTTAAGCCTAGTCTTAAGACTAGGCTTAAAGGTAGCTCCACTAATATTTCACCGAATATTAGTGGAGCTGTATGTACATATTTGAGCCTGTGGATTAGAGAAAATCCAAAAACAAATTCAAACGTATGCACCCAATTCTTGTTTTTTTAAAGTCATTAAGGATATATGCTGTATAATCATTCTACCCTGGAAAAAGAGCAACTCAAAGAAATCATTAAAAGCCCCCAAATTATCAAGACGAGTGTGTGTAAACGTCTTCATTTAGAGCTGAGCGGACTCGAGCTGTGTCCTCTAACACACTGTCTGCACTGTATATGAAGAATATCAGCTGATACACAGTCTTCAGTCTTGTGTAATATTATAATATTGTTAATAAAATGTATAATTAATAGTGTGTAATAAAACAGTTAACATGTGAGTAGTTTCGCAACATAATCCTGAGGTCTCCTTCTGCTTTCAGGCCTCTGAATCACCACAAATCCAGGCCCAGTGATTCAAACTGAATAAAAAGAGTGAAGTGAAACAGAACGGCCTCACTATGAGGACATCAAAGTGACTCTGCAGCGACTTACAAAAAGGAATAAAATTAACCATTATTCACAAGAACAACTGCGCTTTCCTAAGGATAACATCTCAGAGCTCGGGGTTATCTGTGCCAGCACGCTTTCTTAAATATTTCATACCAACTCAGGCTGGTCAACCTGCTGCAAACCAGAAGCCAGATGCTTCAAAATACACAGGAAGCAGGAGAGACAGTGGATCTCTGTCTTCTTTGAAACAAAAGCACAAAAAAATGGTTAAATATAATAATGCTCACCGCAGTTGTATTATCAAATGGGTTGTAAAGGTCCAGTGTGGCATATCCTGTGTTGCTGCTGTGTTGAGTCACTGCAGGGTCCTAGCAGACAGGACAAAGACAGAGTAATTCAGCATAAATAAATCCTCATTTTTTCATGTGCTCGCTGTTAATAAGAGCTACAAGTGGGCGAACACTGAGGAGGATCTGGCAGGCCCTGAAATAAGTCACATGAGCAACAACACGCCTGCTATTACACAGAGCCAACACCGGCCACTTTCATCCACCCATTACCCTGACGTTAGCTTCATGCCTAACATCTCTCACCTGGAAAGGGTTTTGGTCCTCCATCGGTTCTGGGAAGCTCGTGTATTTTGACATCTCACTAGCGGCTAGCTTGAAGAAGCCACCGCGTACTCGCTGATGTCAGCGCTGGAGCAAAAAAAGGGAAGAAAAAAAATCCCTGCGTTTGTTTCCGTTTCAAAAACGAAAGAACAGGCAGGGTGTGCTCGTTTTTAATCGATGTAAACTATCTCCCCGCCCCTCTGGCTCTCATCTCAACTGTCACGGCTCTGGGTTTCACACGGGTCGATGGGTGTATTCACCGGAGCTTTCTCTAATCCGGGGCCGGCTGTCAGTGTCCGGTTTGCGGCTGTGGGCCGAGCGAAGCCGTTAGTTTTTCTGGGAGGAAAAGGATCCGCGGTACAGGAAGTAAACAGCCGAAAGCTGGCCATGTGACTGCTGCTGCAGCGGAAACACGTGGGTTCTGTCGCGGCTGAGATAATCAGGTGTACACTGGATAGCATATTATATTTGTTTATATTTAAGTGTACTGCTGCGTTTGGATAATGAGCGGTGGAACTCCTGCACAAAGAGTTGATCTTCAGTGGGCCAGACAAACTAAAGCTGTTTCCTAATGACCTACCCTTTTCGTTTATATCAAAGTGGTAATGTGTGGGGTAAGAGTGGCGGATGGGTTCAAAGTGGGGGTGGGATTACATCAGGGATCGACTCTGAGCCACTTCTTGTTTGTAGTGGTGAGGGACAGGTTGGCTGATGAAGTCAGGCAGGAGTCTTTGTGGCGTATGATGTTTGCAGATGACAGTGCGATTTGCAGGCAGAGTAGGAAGCGGGTCGAAGAGAGGCTGGAAAAGGTGGAGGACAGAATACATACCTGGGATCATCCATCCAAAGTAATGGGCACTACATAACAGTTGCTTCTTGGTTTGGTCTCTTGCACATAACATAATTTACACCGTCTCTTTTCTCATGCACTCTCTTACAGTGATTTTCTGACTGCATACACTATGATTAGTTTAGGTTCTTCTTTTATTTTGAAAAAATAAATTAAAATGTGTTGTTAATTTAACACTTATTTGCATCTTCCTTTTTGTCATGGCTGTGCAGTCTGGTTAGTGATGTTGGTTAGACCTGGTCAGCCTGAAGTGAAGCCTGAAATTGGCTTTCAGTCAAATCCACTTAGGAATCAATCAAATGCCCGTTTACTCTATGCAGTGACACAATGGGCAGCTTTGTTAAAGTGACTGGCCCTAAATGGTAACTAATAATACTTTCTGGTACAGCACCCTATATAAAGGGGTTAAAGGTTGGATTATTTGCTTAATCTGACTTTTAAAAGAGTTAATGTTCTAAAAATCAGTAATAAAGAACATTGGACTTGCTCTATCTTAATAGAACTGGGGTTCATGTATACTGGTTTGACCTCTGACCCTGTGGTAATGAGCTGCATATTGTTTATTAACTTAATATAATTTAAAATAATTGTTAGCCATGTTTACTTTTCTTTAAAGTGGTAAAAACCTCTAAAAATATATTTTTGTGTCAAACACTCACAGGTAAGTCTTGTCAGTCTTTAGTATCTCACCCAGTTAGAAACCAGCACCAGTAGCAAAGGTTTAATCATTAACCTACAATTGCACAATTTTGCTCTTTTACAGATTATTAATGTGCTTTATTGATATTCTCTTGCAGATTTTTACTGAGCATAAATATAATATAAAATGGCTATAATGCAAAATATATAGAGTGTCATGCTCTGCAGTTTTTGTGGTGTTTTTGAGTTTTGAAATCTTAAGTTTTTGTTTTCAGGTTTGGGCTGCTGCTTATTCTATGGTTTTGATTTATGTTTTCTGTTAGATTTATCATTCTAATAAGAGCTATACATTCATCATATTAGTGGTTCATTTTTAGTTTGTGATCGTTCCGTTCCTTTTAAAGATGCTTTACCGTTCCAGTTTTGAATTCTTGTTTTTTTTTTCAATTTTTTTCCAGCCAGCTTTGGAAGGTGTTTGCGTTTTGAATGTGGGCCCTTTTTTTCTGGCCCACGTAGTTTTTTGGGTTTTTCTTTAAAGCTATAGTGAAAATAAACACTTGCCTTTTGTTCACTGATTCAGAGGAGGCAGATGTGTTATTCCACAACAAAAGAGATCTGTCCAGGAACCGTGACACTTTGTTCCTGATTTTCTGTTTGCTTTGAACCGTTTGTATTTTGTGTGTGCACACGCTGGCCAATAAAGGCTCTCTTTTTGTTTACCTTGCTTGCCTGTGTATCTTACACTTTGCTCTTCTCCTCAGTGTTGATCACAGTGAGACCATTTGGAATGAGCTTAATTGAAATTTTGAGTTTAACAGCTAAAACTTAGAGACCATCAAAGGTAGAAGCACAGTTTTTATGCAGACTGGTCAAAAACATTTTGAAAAATGCCCGGTGATGGCTTCTGAGCCCCCTTTAAAATTATTAACCAAAATACTTCATCCATGAATCTTTCTGTGCTGTTATGAAATTTCAGCTGCATGCTAAAAATTGTGCAAAATAAACCCTTACATCAATGGCTCATCTCAGTCTCTGATACTATTTTTGCTAACCTGAACTTCTCCTTTGATGATAAAAAGGCAATTACCTGTTCTTCCATTAGATGTCACTCTTGCACACAGCTGATCTCAGCTGAATGTGATTGACAAGGCAGATTTAACCTCAGTTACCTTTTTTTAAAGAGCTGGGACAAAGAAAAACTTCTTACACATTTTTTTTTTGCTTTCTTCAGAGTTTCTTACAGGTCATACTCTGGCACAGGCTGACACTTGTGCTTCTCCTTTGATCCCAGCTCGTTTGCAGGATGCTTTAAAGCAAAACTTTAAAGTTTTGGGTTTTTTTTTTTTAACTTCTCACATATTACCCTGTTGTCAGGAGCAGAGAGGACCCTTAGCTCCACCAGTTTATCCACATTTCATGGCCTAATGAGTTTGGACAATCCAGCCTCGTCTCTTTTCATTATCTGCTCCTGCAAATCACGTTGGGGGTCACGTGGGAGAGGACAGTCATGGGGTTTCCTTACAGACACACAGGCTGTCTCACACACACATACAGCACACACTCTGATATAGTTACTGTATGTTACTTTGTCTACATGCATGAATAGGCATGCAGTAATTACGACTAAATATTTAGCATATGTAAACAGAGCTATGTTGAGGGATGGCTTAATAATGTCTATAACACATATATTATTAATATTGACTGGAACAGTTATTATTAATAATATATAATATAATATATAATTTAGTGCCATATTTACACTCTTCACAGGTTGCAGAATTATTAGCGGCAACTTCTGTAGCTTAACTGCTGCTCCTAAACCTACTCACAGGCTCTGCTTCATTTGTCTTTATGGTCACAGCTAGCAGCATCTGTGTTTGTCAGCTGACTTCTGTGACTCATCATTTCCTCTAATGGGTCTCGTCATGATTGGTCCAAATGGCCCCAAATCAAAAGCTGGATTCGGGTGCCTCCCAGTCCAAAACCACAGAATTCCTCAGCCAATCGAGCAATGCGAGACTCCATGACATCACTGCCTGAGGAATGAACTGGCATAAGAATTGTTTGGAAAGTGACCCAGCTAAGGAGGGACCAGTTTGGACTGCTATGAGGCTTGCAACCATCAGTCAAAGGGGTCATTTAGGCAGACTTCTGGGCATGTTATGTGTGTGTGTGTTTGCGCAATGCCAGTTTTCTTGTTGAGCAAATAGCAGGGAACATTCCAGCCTCTCCTGAGTGCAGTTAAAGTGCTGCGGTTTTGTTGAGCACTTACACAATGCCGCGGGTTTCATTGAGGCCATTCAAAAGACACATTCTGGTTGTGAGACATAAAAGCACGTACATCATGGCTGAGGTTGTGTAAGCCATAAATACTTGGTCACACATAATACTTTCAGTGTTTTCAGTATTTTTCAAGTACACATTTTTAGGTACTTTGCTTAAATACATCTAATTTATCTCCACTATGCTGTTGTACACTTGTAATCTTCTGCATTTCAGGCATTTTTGCTGGACTATCTTAACATGATAGCTATTATTATGCCACAGGTTTGCCTTAAAAAAAAAACAACTTTTATATTTAGGCTTATTTGAGGCTTATGCCTTCAGAACTGCCTTAATTCTTTGTGACAAAGATTCCGCAGAGATTTTGGCCTATACTGATATTTGCTGGCTGCACATCCATTATGTTAATCTCCTGTTCCACCGATTCTCAAAGGTGATCTGTCAGGACCTTCTTGCTGTGGTGCAACAGTGCTAACCACTGTGCCACCGTGCTGGCCTGCATCTAAACCAGGGGTGGGCAACTCCAGACCTCAAGGCCGGTGTCCTGCAGGTTTTAGATATCACCCTGTATTAACATACCCGAATGAAATGATTAATTCATTAGCAGGCCTCTGGAGAACTTCAAGACATGTTAAGGAGGTAATTTAGCCATTTAAATCAGCTGTGTTGGATCAAGGATACATCTAAAACCTTCAGGGACACGGGCCCTTGAGGCCCACCCCTGATCTAAATCAAGCTAAAGTGCTACTAAGAGGACCAAAGTGTGCCAAGAAAATATCCCCCTCACCATTATGCCACCGGCAGCCTGAAGTGTTCATATAAGGCTGGATGGATCAATGCACTGGTGTTGTTTACACCAAATTCTGACCCTACTAGTAGAAATCAAGATTCATCAGACCAACCAACAAATTTCTAATATTCTGTTATACAGTTCTGATGAGCCCATGTGAACTGTAGCCTTAGTTTCCTGTTTTTATTTGACAGGAGCAGCACCTGGTGTGGTCTTCTGCTGCTGCAGTCAATCTGAATGGCGACGTGATTGTAACAAGTGGCTATTTGAGTTACTGTTGCCTTCCTAACACTCAAAGGAGTTTGGAAATCAACAAAATATTTTCTCCCCGAGAACTGGCGCTTACTGGATATTTTCTCTTTTTGCACCATTCTCTGTAAGCCCAAGTGATGGAAAATCCCAGCAGATCACCAGTTTCTGAAAAATTAAAACCAGCTTTTCCAGCACCAACAACCATGTCACGTTCAAAGTCACTTAAATTAGCTTTGTTCATCCAACCATATCTGCATCCCTACTACATGCCTATGAACTGAACTGCTGTCGTGTGATTGGCTGGCATTTGTGTTAACAAACAGTGAGTATACACACTATACTGTCAAAAGTATTCAAACATCTGCCTTCAAATCCATATGAACTTGAGTGACATCCCATTCTTAATTCTTGCTTCAGTGGTTTCGGTGCACCGTTTGCAGCTTCAGTCAGCCATCCAAATCTGATAAGCGGATGTTGAGGCACATAGTGCGCAGATGTCACCAACTTTCTCCAGACTCAATAGCTACAGTTCTCCAAACTTCATGTGGTTTTTGGATCAGCTCAAGAAGAGAGAGCTTCATGGAATGGGTTTCCATGGAGCTGCATCCAAGTCTTACATCATCAAGTGCAAAGCATTGTAGCACACCTACACTGGACTCTCGAGCAGTGGAGACGTGTTCTCTGGAGCGACGAATTACACTTTCCCCTCAGTCAATCTGTTGGACAAGTCTGGGTTTAGTGATTGCCAGGAGAACAGTACATGTCTGACTGCTTTGTGCCTGGTGTAAAGTTTGGTAGAGGGGTGATTATAGTGCAGGGATGTTTTTTTTTTAGAAGTGGGGCTTGCCCCCTTAACTCCAGTGAAAGGAATTGGCCTGCACTGAGTGCTGACTCGGTCAACTCAAGAGAACACCTTTGGGATGAATTGGAGCCAAACCTTCTCATGAATGATCAGGATTGATCAAAAAGTCGAAAAATTCTTATGCACACTCAGTCATTTTGTTTTCAAAGCAGACTTGAAATATGACAGAAACCCCTCAGTTCAGAAAAGAGACAAGGGTAGTCCTAGTAGAGATAAAATGTAAGGTGCATGGCTGTACTTGAGTAAAAAGGTTTGATACTTTCTCCTCCAAATACACACACATTTCCACTGAGGTTATTAATGACAGTCATCCTAAAGGAGGCCAAGTCCACCTGCTGCTTGCTCAGCAATGTGTATATAAACTGGGAAGCACTTCAGAGGGGTTCTTGTCTGCACACTGTTTGCAAACCTGGAAAAACCATCACTGCCTGTGAACCATAGCTGTTCTCTTCTCAGGAAGTCCCTGAGACCCCGGAGGTCCATTTTTCACAGCAAGGTGAGGCTCAGACTAAACCACGCTGCTGAGTTTTAGGTGAGCAAAGGGTAGACTTTCTTGTTCACTACTGGCTCTCGTTTTGTTCGCACCCCAATATGGTGACAAATTATATTTTAGAGAGGAAATAGCTGGAAGTGTCCCAGCACAACATAACAGGAAGTCGGTCAACACTTTGTAACTGGGCACAGAACCAGAGAGAAGAAAGCAATGGAGTTTTTAATGAGCATGCTCTGCATGTAGGCACAGCTGGAAAGCGGAGCATAGAGTGTATGAACTCCCCTGATGCTAACTAATGTTCTCATGGCCACCCTCTCCCTTTCCCCTCACTCATTTCATTTTCCTCTCCACTCCCTCTTTCCCCCTCGTCTTTGCCAAGTGTCTCTCAAAGCAGAGTTTATGAAATATGAATTGTCTTTGGGAGTTTTCAAACTAATCAAATGCATATTGTAGTGATGAAAGAGAGCACATAGAGGACAAGGGTTTGCAAATGGAAACAGCTTTTGGGGGAAAGGGTGTACAAATGGCAGACAGTAATGTAAAGTGATATGCAGACGGGAATAGGAGGTGCCGGGTGGGGACAACATAAAGAATGAGAGCTTGAAAAGAAACCAGATTTATATAAAACTGTTTATTAACATCTTTAAAAAAGATTTAGACACAGCTATAAAGCTTTATTTGTTTTTTAAAAAAAGGAATGTAGTATGATACATAATGAATAAGTTTACTGTTATAAAAACAATACCAGCTGAAGCATTTTGAGCACTGTTTGACCTGACCAACACCGACTCTCTGAGAGGAAGAAGAAGAAGAAAAACAAGGCGAGTAAATGTAAACCATGCGTGAGGCACAAAACAGAAGTATTGTATGACAGTCCTGGGGAAAGAAAAAAAAATCTTCATTCTCTCACATAAACTCTGGTGCAGACAACATCTCCAGCAGTCATTGTCTGAAAGAAAACAGCAACACAGACACAGATAAGACACAGTTCATGTTTTTCTTTTTAAAAGCTGTTTAACAACCATTTAGTCAGCAAGAAAAAGATTGAGAACAGGTGTCCTGGAGCAGGATGTCTTTAAAGTCAGCTTATTTTGTCAAAATTTCTTTTACCCAAAGGAAAAAACAGAGATTTTTAAAGGTAGTTACATGAAAGGGAAATCTTTGTTAGGACAGCAGCTGACAGTCTCATGATTACATCTCTGAAGAGGCTGAACTTTCCCAGTATATTCAACTTTAATGCTAAACCAACATCATAATGCATAAAAAATTTTAAAACATAAAACTGAGCACACAAAGGCAAGCTTCAATTGAATTCAATTTATACAGCACCAAATCACAAAACTCCAACGATCAGGTATGACCAAGCACTTGACGATAGCGGGGAGGAAAAACTCCTTTTTAACAGGAAGAAACCTCCAGCAGAACCAGTCTTAGGGGGTGGTTAGGGTTGGGGGTGAAACAAACATCAGGGGACATCAGATTTCTTTATGCTTTTTTACAAATTATGATATAATCCTTTTGACATAGCCCTTGTGTACTCCACTCTGGGGCAAATTCCCTACTTTAAATGTATTTCACCTGTAGTTTTCACCTCCATTCAAGCACAGCCTGCTCTAACTGTAACTGGTCAACACCACTCTGAAATGGAAAACATTTCAGCAGACGTACACTAGAGTCTACAAAATTGTGGAACAATTTCAGAACAATATAATAATAAACTTTGAATATTTCATCATTGTAGTTTGTATTATTAAAAGATTCTGACAATCTGGAGAAATCACATGGCCTGTGGTCTTCAGGCCATCGGGGAGCATCACATTAGAAACAGACATGATTCTGTTATAAAAATCACTGCATGGGCTCAGGAACACTTCCAGAAATAACTGTGTTAACACAGTTCACTGTACCATCCACAAATGACAATTAAAGCCCTCTAATGCACAAACACAGGCATCTTTTCATTTAAACTGGACTCAGGCAAAGCGGAAGACCTTTCCTTAGTAAGTCGAACCGAAATTTGAAATTCTTTTTTGGAAAACATGGACACAACATCCTGCAGACTAAAGAGGAGAGGGACTTTTCTGGCTTGTTATCAGCACTCAGTTCAAAATTCTGCATCAGAGATGACATGGAGGCAAATGAGCGGGCTGTGAAATTGGCAGCTTGCATATCTGGAAAGGCAGCATCAGTGCTGAAAGGCTCATTCAGGTTTTGCAGCAACATATGCTCCCATCCAGCATTTCCAGGGAAGGCCATGCATGTTTCAGCAAGACAATGTTTTTGTTATGAAATTCAAAATGAGCCAATATTTTTCTCCTTTTAGAGATTTGACATGTGTTCTTTGTCCTCTTGTGAATAAAACATGGGTTTTATGAATGTATTACTTCCTGGAAGCTGAAAATGAATTCAAATCTTACTTCTTGGGGGTCCTAAAATATCTACACTGAGACTCAAATTGATAGCACTGTTCATTTTGTACTTATTGCACGTACCAGTACGAGCTCTCCATCATTGGTCAGCTCTCGGGTCCACGCTGTCTTCGGCCCATCGCCTTTCTGTAAAGTCTGTTCGCAGCTGATCTTTCTGTCTGTTTCCCACTTAGGAAAACTCTGCAGGGATTCACATGAGAAAACGTATCAATGCCTGAATTAAGTTATAGCAAAGTTCAGGTTTGGTCATAACCGGAGCTCAGTGTGCTGGTTGCTGCACGTCAAAATGTTTTCACGGCTTGTCCTTCATCACCCACTCGGTATGAAGATGAAAAACAGATCTCTTCGAGTTGCACTGAAATTATTTCCATATGTTTCTTTTGCACAGAGCTGGGGCTAGTTATGCTGTCCTTGGCCAAATCCCGGTATGCATGTACTAACATTGCACAGTTTTTGTGTTTTTTGGTTAATTTGAAGCAAAGAGACGTGTACCGTGCAGGGACGTCCATCCACCGTGGTCTCGCTGAAAGATTGACCCACGGTGAAGGAGACATTGGTGGTGCGGACGCTGGTGGATGTCTTGATGGACAGAGTCTCTTCCTGCTGGGTGATTTCCACTGCCGGGCTGGACGCCGCTGCCACTGCAATCTTCCTCAAGAACACGTTGACACCTGACCACAGACACGCAGACCAAATGTGAAACCAGAGCTGTGCAGTGCTGGTCTTTACAGTGGGGAATGAGTATAATCATAGCTGTGCGTGCCAGGCAAACTTTATCTGAAGGGCATGCATGTTTTACTCTGATTTCCCCACATTCTGCTAATTTTACAACGTCTTTATGGGACACAGTGCTGGGAAGTTTTATTGCATACCCTTCAACAAAATTAAATATTGTCTGATTCCTCCATAACAAAGGTTATGCACGAAATCATTTCTGGAAGCCTAAACATTTTCAAAACAGTCCGCGTTGTTGCATTGCCACACAGTAACCAAAGTCTGAAAAAATAAAGCAGGGAAATGTTCATTGTGATTCATTTCTTTCAAGTCTATACATGCAGGCTATAGTGAATGACGTAAAAAAACAAGAGCATTAATCTCACAGACATATGGCAAGCTTCAGAAAATGGTTCCTGCTAATGAAGAGCACATGGGATTTCCTCTTAATAAGGCACAACATACAGAACCACTGGTATGAAACCACTTATTTCTGTTGTTAAAGGCACAGTTCACTGCAAAAATAAAAGTAATTCATTAGCCTGTCAAATGAAAAACAACCTGAAGTTTCTTCATCCTCACAGCCTGAGCCACTTTTCAAAGAAATCCGTTTGTAATCCTCATCTTTTTTTGAGATTTGAGATAAGAGTCTGGTTTTCTAGAAAAAATATTTCTAATAATGATCACTGAAGATAAGAATCAGATAAGGTATGACGCATTGTGTGCATAGACAACTGGAAAAACTGCAGAAAATGAATCCATCTGAATGTGTCTTGCAGTTTTGCGTCTCTCTTTTTGTTGTCATTTTTGAGTCTCTGTAGTCATTTTTGGGGTAGGTGTGAATGTTTCTCTTTGCAGTTCTTTGATGTACTTCTCAAAGAGCGATGGTAAATGGGCTGGTCCTTATACAGTTCTTTTTTTTACCTGACCATTCAAAGCACTTTATATCTATTATAGAGCTTTTTATTCAACCATTCGCTTTTTTCCGTCTTTCACACGCATTCATACTCTGATGAACCCATTGGAGAGCAACTTGGGGTTCGGTATTTTGCTCCAGGATACTTTGGAGACTGAAGCACGGATCAGACCACTAACCTTTCAGTCAGTAGATGACCCGCTCCACCTCCTGAGCTACAGCCACCCAAATATTAACAGAGTTATTCAAGTGAATATTGTCTCTCAATCTGAAATAGAAATATTTATACAGGCTTCTTATTTCATTGTGGTAATGTGTTATTCCTTCGCCTGAACACATCTGCTAAAGCTGGAAGGTTTCTCACCAGGTCCCATATGACACCACTTCTGATTTCTTTACACTGGGTTCAGTTTAAGATTTTGGTGATCACTGTGATCAGACGTATCTCTATATTAGGGAGCTTTTTCAACCAGAAAATCTTCCTGATGGTACCTGGTCCAGGATGAAGAGCAAAGAAAATCGTGCTTTGGGGTTTTGGGGGGGTCCTTTAGTCCTTAAACTGGATCTGCTGATACCTTCAAGAAGACCCACCAGTGCAACCTCATTTTTATTTACTTGCATCAGTTTAAACTCCTCTAGTAGTCCCATCTATTATTTTGTATCGTTTTCTATGTTTCTATAAAGCACTTTGTGACTTTTGTTCTGTAGAAATACAGCAAGAAAAGAAAAGGTTGAATGAATAGCACCATGGAAGTGTTGTGAGTAGATATGTAAATTATTGTGAATGTAACCTTTTGCTGTGTGAGTTGGACTGGCTTCAGTGATTTAAAAAAAACCACCCCAAAAATCTGATTCAGACCAGATTTGCTCATGCATAACAGAAGCAGCAGGCACTCAGTCTCTCTCTCTCTCTCTCTCTCTCTCTCTCTATCACTCACTCTCTCACACACACACACACACACACGCGCGCGCGCACACACACACACACACACACACACAGCCCTAGATTAAGCCAGAGAGGCCCCAGGCATTGTAGGAAAGTCAGTCTCAGACCTGGCAGTCTGCTGGGGCCCATGTCGAGGCTTAGTTCCGTTTACAGTGGCTCTAATTACAACCGCATGAGCTTGCCACAGATGAGCCTAGTCTCATCGTCCTCCATAGGATATTTGTCTTCACATTTTTAAGGGATGCCACCGGATGGCACTCGCCTGACCTCTCACTCCTGTTTTCAGTAGAAAGCCTGTGTGGCTTAACAGAACCAATATTCCCAGGACCACATTAGCCACTATGCAGGAGCAAGCCAGTTTAGCCACATGCAGAGCCACTTCAGACCGCTTCGGCTCTCCAGCCGATTTCTGAGCCCAACGGATAATGCCAAAATGACTGACAGGACTTTTTTTTTCTATCGAGATGCATCCCACCTCCTTCCTTTTTGTTTTACAGTTCATGATTAAAATCAGTGCAAAACATGCATGTTTAACGTTCCGCGTGTAAATAATTTTTTATACTTAAAAATAAGATGTTCCTCTTTTGTAATACATAAATACAGTTATTCTGCATTTTTTTCAAGAAAGCAAATTAAATGAGCTAATTGATGCGTAGGTCCAAATATAATAATTTTTAAAAATCCATTCACTCACCAAGCGCTCTCAAAAGTTCCTCGAAGTTTTCCGAAGACTTCATTTTCCATTTTCCAGAGAAATCGGTGACTTTATTCTCCATTTCTGTGCAAGCACTTGCAGAAATTAATATTATTGGATTATCAGCGGATTATAAACCTATTCTGGTCGCAGTCACTGTTTCTCTATATGTCTGTCCTCCCGCGTTCACCGGTTGGTAAAGTCGTCTCCTCTGCCTGCATCTGAGCCTCCATTCATTGGCTGACTGCTCGCCTGGATCTGATGCCGGTCCAGCCAATGCAGAAGCCAGTGGCAGGGAGGGACTTTCCCCCTCGCTCCCCGATTCCAAGTCTACCCTCCACCTCTGTCAGCATGGTGAAAGATTTGGATAAGAGCTGGAGAATTCACTTCCAGTAAGTCCTTTGATGTTGATGGGCTGCCAGCTCGGATATTAAATAGAAGCGTTAATTGTTTTTAAGATGGCACTATGTTACTCCCAGATATTTGACAAGAGCTCCTGATAATAAAAAAAACATGGAATGAGGCTGAAACGTATTACTTATTAAGTTTAGGACCATTTAAGAAGCAAGGGTGTTTGGTTTTAAAGGGCTGGAATGTCAAATCAGATATCAGGTTAATGTGTTTAGCTCCAAAGCTGGGTTGGAAAGGCTGGTAATGAAAAAGGAAAAGATAAGACAGCCAGCTGGAGGCATCCATCCAGGAACATGCCATCGGCATTGCCACCCTGCAATTAAAACTTTAGAGCATGAGTGTCAAACTCATTTTAATCCAGCGTCCACATGGAGCCCAGTTTAAACTCAAGTGCATCGGACCAGCAAAAACAAGGCTTAATAGCCCATTAAAAAATGTGTTTCCCTTTCTTTCAGCGCAAGAGCAGCGCAGGACTACATAAACAGAGAGGGTGGCCCGGTGTGCGTGTGATTAATGCAGACAAAATCTAAAGCAATAACTATCAAAGCAAAGCAAAAGAATGAACAGAATCAACCAACAAGGGAGGAAAGGAGATGCTGAAACATGCCCTGGACTGTTTTTGTGGCCAATAAGACTCATGTTTCACTGATAACTGGTTTATTTATGTGAATGAAAAAGCTTATATTTAATATACCCGATAAAACTTATATTATCATCTCACTCTGTCTTTATCTGAACTGGACAGGGGCTGATTACTATCTGCTCAGTGAATCACAGTTCAAATGCTCCTTTCCTTTGCATGCAAACCACAATTATAGTTGCTTTATACAAGAACACAATAAAAAAGGTCATTCACATTTAGAAACATTTGGTTTGTTGTGCATTAAATATATTGAGAGGAGGTCAGAAGAAGTTGTCCTGTGTCTTTGTGGATCTAAAGGAATCTTATGATAGGGTGCCAAGAAGGGAACTGTGGTGCTGATGAGGAAGTGAGGAGTGGCAGAGAAATATGTGAGGGTGGTGCAGGACATGTATGAAGACAGTGAGACAGGGAGGAGGTGTGCAGCGTGAGTGACAGTTGGTTTCAAGGTGGGGGTGGGATTACATCAGGGATCGGCTCTGAGCCACTTTTGTTTGTGGTGGTGATGGACAGGCAGACAGATGAGGCCAGGAAGGAGTCTCCACAGACTATAATGTTCACAGACAACATTGTGATCGGTTGTGAGAGTAGACAGACGGAACAGTAAAGATGCAAAGAGGAGAGAGAGAGTGAAGGTGGATGAGTTTAAATGTCTGGGTTCAACAATCCAAACCAAACACAGTGTACAAGTGCGATGAAGAAGAGAGTGCATGGGAAAACAGACAAAATAATAATAATTTAAAAACAGGTTAAATTAATGTGATCGCAAGTTGGGCAATGCAATGACAGTAATCAGCAGAAATCAGCAGAAACTGATAAATAAACAATTTGAATATTCACATAAGTATCATCAGTGGGATGTGTGTGATCATAATGTGGATGAAACTTACTGGCAGAGTTTGTAGATGCAAACTTCCATTTT
Source organism: Haplochromis burtoni (assembly GCF_018398535.1). NCBI lineage: Eukaryota > Metazoa > Chordata > Actinopteri > Cichliformes > Cichlidae > Haplochromis > Haplochromis burtoni. Next base: position 1,053,547 of record NW_024582451.1, read on the forward strand.
ATGTTTCTCTCTCTCTCTCTCACACACACACACACACACACACACACACACACACACACACACACACACACA
>NW_024582451.1:1053638-1086138 GCF_018398535.1 Haplochromis burtoni
GAGAGAGAGAGAGAGAGAGAGAGAGAGAGAGAGAGAGAGAAAGAGAGAGAGAGACTCAGTGCCAAGAAGGTTTCAGCAGCGCTGGATGAGACGGGATGCCTCTGGAAACACGATGCACTGCATTCACCCAACAAAAGGAGTCATGATGTTATCTGTGCAGGCTGTCTAAGCATTCCTCCCCGTGGCACCATGCAGATACAGTAGCCTATAGAGTTACAGAAACATGGGAGTTGACCTCATCTGCAATGTTATGTAGAGAAAAGGCAGATTAATTAGACCCACCTTACACACAGCAGCATTCACCGCTAGCTGACCTCAGACAGAGGACAACAGCAGAGCACAGGGGATGAGGAGAAAGAGAGGAGAATAGCCCTGATGAAAGAATAACACCGGACACTGCTCTCACTGCTGCTATGACAACAGATGTAACTCCATGAAGCTGTGATTCCCCTGAAAGCTATCTCCCTTTATACAGCCTCTAATGGCAGCAGTTTGGTTCCCTGCTCTAGAGAGACATGATTGTTTGTTTGTTTGATTTTCTCTCTCTGATTAATTCAGATTATTTTATTTGTATGTGTGTGTGTGTGTGGCTGTGTAGTTCCTGGGTGGAGGCTGTGAACCCCTGCACACATGACTGTGTGCATGGGTTCTATAACTAATCAGCATCCATCAATGCATATATACTCTGTCAACAACAACAACAACAATAATAATAATAATAATAATAATAATAATAATACATTTTTATTTATATAGCACCTCTCTAGACAGAGTCACAAAGTGCAGCACATAAGATAACAAGTCATAAAAAGGTAAAAACAGACAATATAAAACAGGCAAAAATTAACCAAAAGCAGTTGAACTGAGTTTTGAATTGTTTATTAAAAACAACTATTGAGTCCACAGTTCTTAAGGTTTGGGGGAAAGAGTTCCACAGGCTAGGGGCCACAGTGGCAAAAGCTTAGTTCTCATCTTAGTCTGTTTTATAGCAAGTAAGCCCTGATCAGATGACCTCAGGCACCTGCTAGGGACATCGGGCTGTAGCAGATCAGAGATGTAGGCTGGTGCCAGTCCATCCAAAGCTCTATAAGTCAAGACCAGGATCTTAAAATGGACTCTGAATTCAACAGGAAGCCAGTGTAGCTGAGATAGCAATGGTGTTACATATGAATACGTAGAGGATTTTGTCAAAAGCCTACCTGCAGCATTTTGCACAACCTGCAGACGATCCAGAGAACCTTTGCTTAGACACATAAACAGTGAGTTACAATAGTCCAAGCGTGAGGAAATAAATGGATGTATAACAATCTCCAGTTCAGAGTGAGATAAAATAGGGCTTAACAAACCAGAGAATTCTCATGCCCATCCAATGTAAGAGTCAAATCAAAAGTGACACCTAAATTCCTGATAGAGGATTTAACATAGACCGAGAGAGGACCAAGGGCTTTCACTATCTGGGATAATAATCTGTCTGGAGCGCACATGAGGACTTCAGTTTTCCCCTCGTTGAGTTGGAGAAAATTTGCAGCCATCCAACGTTTGATAGAATCTAAGCAGTCATTCAGAAGCTGAAGCTTAGATAAATCCTGGGGCTTAAAAGAAATATCATCAGCATAACAGTGATAAGAAATCTCCTCAAAAGAGCCCGTTATATGCTGGAAGGGGAGAAGATATATTAAAAACAATAAAGGCCCCAAAACCGAACCTTGAGGGACACCATAAATAAGGGAGGTAGAGGATGACCTAAAATCGGAGACCACCACAGAATAGGATCGGTGATGTATGAGGAGAACCACTCAAAGGCAGTTCCAGATACACCCAGTGTTTTAGCCTTTCAAGGAGCATGCGGTGGTCAACAGTCTCAAAAGCTGACGTGAGGTCCAACATATGTAGAACAGAGCATTTTCCTGCATCATTACTCATCAAAATAACAAAATAACAAATATTAACAACAGCATGGAGTCAGAAGTTCATTGGATAAAAGATTAAATACCGTAGATAAAACTAAAGGGGTGTTGTTTTTACCTGTAGGAGGCAGAGCTGGAGACGTTGAAGTTTTTATTGAGACAGGCCAGGATACACAAGAATAAGTGCATCAGAAGGACAGCTCAGGTCAAGTGATTTTGAGACAAAGTTAGAGAGGTAAGGCTGAGATGGTTTGGACGTGCACAGGAGGGATAGCGGATATGTTTGCAAAGGTTGCTGGAGATGCTGCCAGGCAGGGGGGGGAAGAGGAAGCCCACAAAGGAGATTCGGGGATAAAGTGAAGGAGGATGTGAAGATAGACAGAGGCAGATGACCATAAATACATTTTCACTTCAAGTTTTCACCTTTAAGAAATATTTCAAAATGACAAAAGGGTTTATGAAGCATACGTGTCTTTTAAAGTAGAGTCTCGAACATAACTGAAATTTTAATTTTAGAATAAAATATCTGGAATTTTAGAATAAAATATCTGGGAGGAGAAAAAAAAGGCAGAAAAGCCTTTACCACGGGACAGATGCCATTTACTAAAACGGTTGAGTCAAACGCCCCCTAGTGTTTGTGTTTATGCGGCGCTTCTTGTGTCCGGAACCTTTTGTCGTTAGGCGTTTACAGCCGAACGAGAGTTGAGCAAGCACCGGTCTCATCATGGCGAGACACCTTCGATTCATTTCCCGGACGGTGATGGTCCAAAACGGGGATGTGGATGCCGCGTACAAGACTTTAAACAGGTCACTGCGAGGTTTTTGAATTTAACGTTGTTTGTCAGATGTGTTTGTTATCCGACCAGAGGCGCGCTAACGGCCCAGCCTAGCTTGTTGCTCAATGTCACGGAGCTGCGCCTGCGCAGTGGGGACAACACAGTTTACAGAATACGCTTTTTCTGAGGCTTTTTTGTGTTTTAATTTTTAAGATAGATATACATGTAATCAAGAAGCGAAATTCACTACACGTTTAAATTGAAATTGATTAAAGTCTGCGTATTTTAAGCATACTAGCATCATTCGCGCTTTTTAAAGAGCATAACGTAAAAAAAAATTCGACTTAAAATTGCGCTAGAAAAAACAGTAATTTCACACATTTCGACAATTTTATTTAGCTCTGTTGTTTAGTTGTTACATTTGGATTTCAAAGTAAAAGCAGGGAGAATTCTAGTTTTTTTTTTCTCGGTGGGGGGTGGGGAGTTGGACGGGACCATGAATTAACTGTGTTACCCGTGAGAAAATCATAAAGGATAAATAAAGTGTTAAGGACTGATTTTAAAAGACATTAGCCATGATCTTCCAGCCTTTGTGCAGGGTCCTTTGCCCCGATACAGATGGTATTACAGTGCACAAGAGTCTGTATAGTGAACTGCTAAAAGACTGTACTGCATGGTAGAAGAAGGTTTTAGATCTGAAAGTAACTTAAAAGTAGCAGTACTTCTCTGTAAAATGCGCTTTTCCAAAATAAAACACTACATGTAAAGTTCTAGGAGTAAAAGTACATATCTCAACATGGTGTGCAGTGTCCTCTTTAAAAATTGGAGAGGTTGCAGGCCTATAAACCTATCTACAGCAAATGGACAATATCTGAATATCTGTCATGTCCTTCATAAATTGAAAAAAATCCAGCAAAGACCTGACACAGAACTTGAGAGATCCTTCTGCCTTTTTTGCTGAGAAATGGTCAGCAAATCACTGCAACTATTCTCCATTTTACTAGCAAAATATATAAAGAAATGAGGGGTGGCCCAAGACTTTTGCACATTATTTTTGCATAGATTTTATGGCTCAAGATGATTAATTTTTAAATGTTTATTTGGATCCAAAAGCAGAGCACGCATAATTTTTTGAAGGACTAACATTTCAAGATCTATTTATTTTTGGTCCTCTCTGTTATTTGGACTATTTTAAATACATATTTAAAGGGTATATGTTGTCCTGTGGTCAGGAACAAGTTACAGTTTATCTTGGCATTACATCCCAGTTACAGTTTATCCTATGGCTGGGAGCCAGTTACGGTTTGTGCTGTGGTTAGGTGCAGTTCTGGTTACAGTTTACCTATGAATCCGTGCTTCAGTCTCATTAGAAGCTGACTGTGTTTGCATGCCCTCAGACTCTGAAAACGTAATGTTCTCTGTTGTACTTCTTACATTTTGACATTTTGTCTGGGTGAGTTACCGATTAGTCTAAAAAAAAAAAAAATGAATAAAAATGTAATGGTTTTAGCATATTAAGCACTTATAAGCAGAGGCTGACATCTAATAGGAACCGATGCACTTGGGACTACATTTGTGTCACTTTTACTGCTCTTTCTGTTTACTAAGTCTAATCTATTCACACGTTTTTTCTGTTTACTCCAGGATTCTGACTCAGGATGGCATTGTTGACACAGTGAAGCGCAAACGATACTACGAGAAGCCCTGCCGAGAACGACAGCGGAAGAACTTTGAGAACTGCAGGCGTATATACCACACGGAGATGGCCAGAAAAATTGCCTTTATCTCCAGGACAAACAGAGAAGATCCCTGGCTCGGTTGCTAGGGAGATGGCTCCTGTTGGAAAAGGAATGATGGACTGGATAAGACTGGGGAAGCAAAGCTGAAAGAAGCAAACAAGACCAACATAATGCTGCTGCCTGAGCCTAAAGGACCAGGCAAACGCAGAGAAAAGTGGTGTTTATGTGGTCACATTGTAAACACAAAAAAATGTGATTTAATTGTCTCCATTGTGAACATTTCTAATAAATTAGACACTTAGGACTTATCACAGTTGATCTTTTATTTGAATAACAAACTGGTGTATTCTGTAAACTCAGCTGTGTGTGTATTGGGGGATGTTTTTGCCCATATATGGCACTGGAAGTAGTTTAACGCGACCTCATTTTCTGAAGGAAACAATGCTGCGATGCTTTGGGTTTTTGTGTGTGTGTGTGAATGAGGTCTTGGCTCAGCAGCATCGTACTGTAAATTAATTCAAGGTCACTAATGCACAGTGTGGCGTTAATGTCCACCGACAATGTCGGCCACCTCCTGCAATGCTGCTTAAGCGAGGCGCGTCGGCCGCGCACGTCTGTCTCGGCTGTTTCCAGCAGGGGGCTTTGATGTGTGCACTTGCTCTCTCCTCACTCACACAGGGAAAGTTAAACATTTTCACCACGCTTACTTGTCTCCGAGGTTACCAGGTCATGTTTATATCCTGTCCTCTGTCTTCAGGCAGTGGGTGGCATTGTAAGGACTGAGGGGAGAGCTCTGACAGATGACCTGTGTATATTTCACACTGTAAAAGGTTGGCTATCCTCACAACATAACTGTTTTTAAAGGATACGCTAATTTGTATGACTAGTGGATCTAACAGTAGTGAAAAGCGTTTTGGTTCTAATCCTCGCAGTAGTTACAAATTTCCCTCAAAAGCAGAAAAACATTTAACTGTTATGGAGGGTTAACTGGAACTACTTTTTGTTCCCATGGAACTGTCCTGTGGATTATCCACAGTTACAGTTTGTTACTGGTGATTTTGTTAAACAATGCTGCGAGTTTTAACTCCATGCTGGCAGAGTAATGTGTAAAACATGGCCAAATTAAAATAGTGAGTGTCTGCATAGCTACAAACATATATACTACTTGGGCCACCCTACAGGAGCTGTTTAGTCATGAAAACCATGCCGTGAAGTTCCCAGCGTGCAGCTTTGGGCTGATGTTATTGTCAGGGGAGATTTGGAGTAAACCGGGGTATTTGGTCACAAGTACACTCCTTTGAAAACGACATTAGTGAATAACTGACGTTATTTGTCCCAGGAATGATAAAAGGAAGAATCATATCTAACCTTGGTTCTTTTGATTGCACTGTAAGATCAGAGTAGGCCTGCTGCTCCACACTGAATGGAGCCATCTGCAAAGGTGGTTATATTGATATGTTACCACCTTTTTTAACCACCTCTGCTGCTTCAAAATTCCCACCAGTCGACAACTGCAGGACTAGGTCAAACATTGGATCAGGGGTTTTCTTTCACAGGATGTTTACAAGATCCGAAGGAATACCTGGACCTGCTCCAAGTTAAACCAGTAGGCCTCGCCACACCTCTCGGGAATCCCTGGGTTAGGCTAAGGGTTTGGGAGGTATCATGTTTGGTTATTACAAAGATTGCCAAACAAACACGCTTGTGTGTATTTGGGCACGTATAACTACGCACAGGCAGCAGTCACTGCTTGGGGAACATTGGTAATAGATAACAAGGCTCAATCAAAATAAGAGAAAAGCTCTTCCAACAACATTTGAGGTGGATCAGATGGGGTACAGGCAGTATTAAGTAATAGGTGATTGGTCCATAGTTCAGTTTTTATTTTAAGGTTTAATCTGTGGCTTTCTTTATGATGTAGACTGTGCATCCAGCAGACTTGGTAAAGTAATATCATCGAGACAGGCGCAAACACTTTTGTTGGCTTGCACCCAACATAAACACACTGCCAGCTTCCTTTCCACTCATAAGTATCGACTGCACAGAGGACATGTCAACACTTAGAATAATATATGTTGCCACCCATGGCTTCTAATTTGAATCAGCAGCCAACAGTGACACTTAAGAAGTCTGATTGTAGTGCGGCTCATGTCAAATACTTTTATAGCCCCATATACATAAGCTTTAAAGAAAACATGCCTGGCCAAAGCTATTAGAACATTCATGCATATGTTGAACATCTGCATCCTTGATTCAATTATAATTCTTCAGTTGTCTGCATAGACTGCTGCTGGCAGTAGGCTCCCCTGTTTACACGGTTTCTTTATCAGTTGATGGCTGGTGCTGTTTGCATGGTTACAGTACCTGTGTCGCAATCAAAAAGTCTGGAACTAAGTGTACCTGTGCAAACTTTAGGAACATGAATCAAGCCAGTGTGACAAGAGCGATACCGACAATGTGCCATAAAAAGAGCATTACTGATCTGCTGATTTGTATAAAGAACCTGCACGCACTGCCTGGGAACTCTGCGCTCTCATTGGTCCAGGTTAAATTACGTAATTTAAGCATTCTGTTCACAATGGCACTGCATCACTTTTGTTTGAACGGTATAATAAAAGATTTCGAACTCTATTCGACTCCCTCCACCACACCCAGAGTTGTGGCAGTGCTGAATCTGGCTTGTGCCATGCTTTCTATGTCACTCTCTTTTTTTCACTAAGCCACACCTCTAATGTTATTCACCTGTTCCCCGTGTTGTACCGAAATCATCATAAACATTTGTTTTTGTCTGTAAAAGCTATTTTAATCAACTAAATCCACCTACACTTGCAGGTTAACAGCCCACTTTTTGCATGTGACACAAGTGATTCACTCCTCAAGCATATATCTTATTACATAATTATGTAAGCCTGCCTTCCAATGGGCTCTCTCTCTCTCTCTCTCTCCCTCTGTGGCTTTAATAGGCCTATGTTGCCACATCTTCTTATCTTGTCCAGCTTGTTGACATGAACTTAATAATAAATAAAATTATTGTTTCTAGAGTTTATTTTAATAAAGGTTATATTAGATTGCACTGTAATCTGAAGCCAAAATTATGTTGTTGCTTCAATAGACCTTTATCGCATGCTTATTTAAATCTAAATCTCCCAATTAGTGGTTTGGTTTGTTGTTGTATGCATGGAAGATGTTCAGGTGTTATCTTGGCAGGTGACCCCAGAAAGCAAGTTATCAACGCAAGACTGACACAAAATCCCTTTAAATAATATTAATCTTCTTCGGAAAGACCCTGCTGTGAACTGTGCATGTCTCTCTCTCTCTATCTCTCTGATTAATGATGTTAATCAAGTGACGCGGGTGTCTTGGTCCATCACATGCAAGCCTATTGGAGAGCTTCAGTTAAGTAACATGACGAATTTGGAAGAATGTGGAGAGAGTATGGAGGGGGGTGGGGGGGTGCAGCCCCCACTGAAAAAGGAGAAGACTCCAGAGTGTAGAGGTGTGTGTGTACGTGTATGTGCGCGCGGGGACCAGCAGCGTGGTCTGTTATTACTCGTTGGCTCTATAATGTGACTCAATCTGCATATCAACATTTTAGATGCCAGTTGCCTCGTGCTGTTCCTCTCGCTCTGCATCCACACCTACCACACGTGCGGCCGTTGAAGGATCGGAGGGATCCAAACGCTTATACCAACCAACCGACGTTGTGCGTCCCGCCGATTGGCCAAGCCTCTCGGCCAAAGGGAAAAGAGCAGCTCTGGGCTCAGCCAATCGCGGCTCCGTACACGCTCCAGCACGTGTAGAGGCCGTTGCGCTCGGTGGGTAGTTCGCGTGCGGGTAGGAGAGCTCCCAATGTAAGTGAAACGCCACGAGCGGAGGTAGCAGAAACGAGGAGGGACTGGCTAAGAGGAGTTACAGCTGTGCTCACAAGTAGAGCCGTTAGTTTTTGTGGAAGTCCCCTCTGTGAGCTTTGATTTATTTTTTTAAACTAGTTCAAATAGCGCTAGCTGTCCTTTTTTAAGAGTCCAACTCTCCTCCGTCCAAAAGGTAAGAAGCTCCGTCCTTTTCCTACACTTTAACGTTTTTTAGGGAAAGGTGGCTCCTCACTTATTATATAAAGCCTGCGTTTTATTTTTACCTCAGATAGACTAAAACAGTAACTTTTTACATTTACACCTTTACATAGCGAATTTCCAGTTAGCTGGTTGACCACGGGTATTATTACAGAATGAAAACGGTATTAATACTGCTTTTATGCTTTTTCTTAAAAACATTTTCAGCTAACAATCACTCAGTTTGTGGGATACGGTTTTCTAGACTATTCCCAGTTATCGCAAACATGTTATAACTGGTATATAAGATGATTATTGCGTTTTACCAGCTTATCGGCTGCAGACGTACACACATGTGTATCCTTACATAAATCAGATTCCCATATGTCTCCAGTTTTAACCATTAAAATTAAATACGTAATATCCAGCCTTAAGAGGCAGTGATTAAAAAAATCTAGTGCAGATATAAACAAACTAAGCTCAAGGCAACTAACATTTGCAGCAACACGTGCTATAACAAACTTTATGTAACAGGCTTTTGCGAAAATTTAAGGGGGCTCGTGCGATTGAACTGCGCGTTTTTTAAAGTGAATAACTGCGATTGCGTCGGTCGGAGGGCCTTCGTGTTCTTCCAGGGTCATAATCTATCAGAGTTGATTGTTATTGGCTCTGTCCTCATCTGGATTTTATTGCGGTTGCTGAAAATTTGCGAAGACGTAACTCACTGTTCTTGCCAACAAGTGCACTTCTAATAGATATTGCATAAAAGTGATGAAATCATCGTGCTGCAGCATTGCAGTCACATGAGGGCTGATAAGTGTTTTATAGTAACATATGGATAGGATTTTCATTTAATGACTGTATTACTCAATCAAATACGCAGCTATTATAACTAAGGCGCCTTGTATTTTTTTTTCATGTTAATGTTACAAGTGATCTTCTATTTTATGTGCATTTAAAACATTTTGATGCCCACCAAACAAATCTAGGTCTTTGGCCAAAGTAAAAACATTAAGACTGTGATAAAATATTGTTTGAATAGCAGTAAAATGCAAAGTTTTCTATTAAGTAACAATAAAAAGACTCTTTGCCTGGCTCTTAACTGTATGCTGAAGGGCAGGTATGTTAAGGCTAACTAAGAGACATAAAATTCAGAGATGTATCCCCAGAAGCATCAAAACTGATCATTTGTTTAAGGTAATATGACCTCCTGTGTAAATGATCCTGGCATCATCACACTGTAAAAACACTGTAAAAATGTGTTATAAATGCTATGGTTTGGACCACAAAAGATTTCACAAAAGAAGTGAGTAGGTTACTGATAACGTATTGTACTGTTTGTACAGCTTCTTATGATACAACTTCTTAGGAAGTTGAGCAGATTTCCCAGAAGAAGATTGCTTTACTCTCCAGTCATCTTTTTTCTTCTATTTATCCCAGCTGTCTCAGGGCCCTAGGTGGGATACACCCCGAACGTGTTATCAGTCTATCTAACTGACTAACACAGATTTGCTCATATTCATTCCTATGGCCGAATCACCAGTTAACTAATATTCATGTTTTTGGAGTGTGGGAGGACGCCAGAGTACCCATAGGGAGAACATGCAAAAAGCCTGGATTCAAACCCTGGATCTTCTTGCTGTGCTACTGATTACTTTACTTTTATTCATAATCTTGATTTAAAAGAATTTCCTCAATACTGTCTCCACAGATGAATTCATTAGGTATTTCCTCCAAATGGCCATCTTATGACTCGCTACCCTCCACTCCAAGCTTTCTGCTCAGTGAGACTGAGCAGACTGAAGATGAGGCTGAAACCTTCTCAGAGGGAGAGGGGGACAGTGGGATTGGAAAGTTGCCTTCCGCCGATGAAGGAATCTCACTTTCTGGAAGCTACATTGGTTTACCTCCTCATACCAATCAGCTGCGTTTGAGATCTCAGTGTGACCGGTCTGAAAAGTGCTCTGACACGACTAAACCTCCAGGCTCTGCCCCTTCTCCTGAAGACCACACATTATCGTCATCAGTGACACCAGGGGACATCGCTTTCGCTCAGAAGGTGAGCACTTCTCTTTTGGAATCTTTAGGTCTTATTTTAGTAAACAGAAGTTTTTAGCTGTGTTAACTTTTAGTAAATAGCAGATTTTAGTTATATTAACAGTCTTTATTATTGCCTTTAACATTACAGTGTGCAGATTTGCACAGGTTTATCCATCCTCTCCTCGAGCTGCTTCATGGTTTAAAGACTGGCCGATTTGACCGAGGTATGTGTCTGACCATTATCCTAAATGATCTTCATTATTTATTGCATCCAATCTGGTAGTTATATCCAGGTACCTGCTTGTGTTTTTGATAGGCTTAACCAGTTTCCAGCAGAGTGTTGCTATGGACAGGTTGCAGAGGATTCTTGGAATCCTACAGAAACCTGAAATGGGGTAAGTCCACCAAAAATGATACCTAATGCTCACCTGGTTGAGCAGCTGATCGAAATGTCAAAGGTTATAGTCCTTACTGCTCCTACCCTCTCTCCACATTATCCTGTTTAATAAAGTTAAAATGCCTTTCACAATAACTTTATTAAAAAGAAAACCTAATATTAATAGCAGTGTTAACAGCATGAACAGTGTTATCATAGTCCCTATTACCCCACAGGGTAATTGTACAATTCTTTTGTTTCTGCAGTGAGAAATATCTTCAGAATCTGCTGCAAATAGAGATGCTGCTCAAAATGTGGTTCCCTCGGGAGGCGTTTACATCCACAAACACACCAAACAAGACCACCACACCCAGAGTCGCAGCACACTGGAGCCAAAATCAGCTCCACATCCCAGTAAAGGTGAGCTTCCTCCTGGATGTCACCATATCTGTGACAGTGTTGTTTAATGTAATAGTATTATTTTAAGGAATGAAGGAGAAAAAAAGCAAATTAATGTACATTTAAAAATGATTAGAAAGCATCTTAGTATTTAGTAGAGTATTCTGTCTCCCCAAGGTCAACCTCATTTGCTTTATTGTCCTTTTTTGGCTCAAAGATCTTAATTCTCTTCCAAGATGGCCTTGATGTGTTGTTATTTTTGGTTCTGCTCTCCCATTGCAGAAGAGAAAACTGAGCTGGCCAGACTCTACCCAGGCTGGCAAAGTCCCAGCCAAGCACGGAAAACACGGGAGCTGCCATGCTGCCTTTTCACTAGACACCATTTCCACGTGTTGGCGCGGATCCCGTACAGAACAGAAAACTCCAGAGGAAGAAGCAGACGAAGCAGCTGGGTACAGCTGTAGCTCTGAACACGAGTTTACACACAGGACTGGCACTTTAAGCAGGCCGTCATATTTATGTAGCAGGAGAGCACATGACAATCGGAAGCACCCTGAGAGTTCTCCGCCCTCCTCCTCATGTGGCAGCCCAGCTACACAAGACAGCTCGGTGTCTTCAAGCAACATCATTACTATAAGTGACTCACCTTAGCTGGCCTTAGCTGACCTCGCTATCACATGGAGGTGCCTCAGCATGCCAGCGAGACTGAAAGCAGAGGGCGGACTCGATTACATAAGAATAAAGTTGGGCGTGGAGCCAGTCTGTGATGCTTATAAGGAACATTAAACCAGGAGGAGGAGAACTGTACAGAGATGGTCATTAACCCCTAACTATCCAGTGTTGGGTTTTTAATGACACCAGAGTTATTTCAAAGTGTTTGTCTGAATGGATTTTTGTATACATTGACCTTTAAGTTAAAAAATGTTGAAAATACTTTTACATGTGTTAAAACAGTTTGTGCTGTGCTTTGTACGTTTTCATATCATCGAACGCAGCTCTAAGCAGTAGCAGTACAGGATTTCATGCCATTGATGAAAAATGTGTTTGTAGCAGGAAAAAAACGAGTCAGTTGAATATAAAATACTTTATGAAGCGACGATTGGTTCCACGGCTGCTTACATTTTTTTTGCATTTGCACTATTTTCCCAGAGAAAATAGGACAAATTAATTAGCGGTTTAGTTTATCGTGAAGAAACTCACAAATTGATTACAAATATACCTCATTATTGAACTCAGATGACTCGAAATTTTATTTAGGAAAGTTTAAAAAGTATTTTTTCCAGCTGTCTGATTGTAGCATACAGTAGAATAAAGGCGTGAAGCCGCTGCCAAAATGTGCCAAATTAAACCATGATGCATTATCATATCACAAGCAGCTTACTCTAGTGTCGCAGCACTTAACGTACGCTCTTTGTTTTTTTATCTGCACTTATTAAGAACAGATGTAGTCCCACACAGAACATGACTGACTAGTAATCACTGAGCCGAGTTAGAAACCAAAGAAGCTCGGTCTTTCAGTTGGTTTTTATTCTGTAAGCTAGCTGTAGATAGGTGGACTTGAAATATTTTATTACACTTGACCTTGGGCATGGGGTCACTTTTTCCTTATTAGGTGATTAAACAGGAATAATATAATATTTAATCCTGTGTGACTTTGAATTGATGCAACTGCACTTTTGGATGACAATGAGGAAATGTTACACACTAAAGGGTTTGTGATGTTATTTATGAAAGCAGTACTTGAAAACCTTAATTCCATTCAGCAGACTTGGTGTGTGTTACGCCTGGGATGAGCGCTTTACAGGTTTTTGTAGGGGAAAGGGTGGGGGAGGAGGACATGTCATTTGATTGCAGTTGAGCAAATCTAGCTTATTATTCATACAAAAAAGCTCCAAATGCATTGTGTCATCATGAGGGCAAAAAACATCCCTTTGTGCCCTGTTTTAAATGGATTTGTAACCCTGGAAGTGCTTTTTTATTGAGTCATTATTAAGAAATATCAGGGGGAATACGATAAACAAAACACTTTCCATTCCATATCTATTAAATACCTTAATATTTTTTTGTACCACCATATTTTATAATCAGGTATCATTCATGTTGAATGACATTTCATCTCTGGTGGGATCTTTTTGTTTTGGGTTGTTTTTTTTTTTAACCAGTGAGCCTTATTTTATCACATAAAGCTTGCCTGACATTAAATCATACGAGAAAAAGTCATACGAAAAGTGTACTGTTTTAACCAACGATGGTAACATCATTTTGCCACATATGCCACTGAAAAGTGAATGTTTCTCAGGCTTTGTCCTTACTTGTGTATGAATTTTCCTATTTAAAGCAGAAATTGGAAGCACAAGGCGGAGAACAATAGTGCAGCGGTGTGTTGTGTTAGTCTGTTAAGATGTAGCATCCTGGAGTACATTTTTTGTTGTGCTGGGTTACACTTTTTATTTGTGATAAAGGAGTTAAGAAAAAAATCAGATTTTACAGTTTGATGTCTTTAATTTTCACTTGTTTTAGAAAATTTATTTCTTATAATGAAATTATTGCTGGTGATTTCTTGATAAGTACAGAATGACACGAATCAGCAAAATCAGCATTTTTCTGCATTGCTGTTTAAGTTTTCGGCTTTCCAGCCACTAAATCTACCCCGTAAATATTTTTATAAGGCTCCTTTATTATTCCATGGGTTAGATAAGTACAGTTTTACTTGTATAGCATCAATTTAGAGCATATTATTGGAAGGTGAACACACTACATCATTGGGGTTAGGGTAACCGGTCATGGCACATTCAGGCTGCATTGAAAAGGAAAAAACAAGGGTGCAGATAGGCCACGAGTAACACAGCAAATAACAAGGTGGGGCCAGTAACTGCAGGTCAGGAACATGCTGCTCCAAAGCAGGAGATCCCACCAGAAAGACACAGGGAAGAGAGAGAGAGGAGAAAACACAAAGCACAAAAGTGGTATTTTCTATGTGTGGGTTATATAAAGGCATTTTTATTCTTGTATTATTCTTGGTTCAGGGTCACCCGATCCAGCAGCAGGCCCAATTGTGAGCTTGGTAAAAAAGGAAAGTTTCTCTTCACAGCAAAGTATTTTTTCTGACCAGAACACCTCATACACTACGAACTTATTTACTCTGCATTCTTTAAATGGTACAAAAACAACATTTGGCTTCACACTGGTATGAACTAAAAATCTGCTGTAGATTTCTCAACATTTTTTTGAGGACACACTGCACAACATCCTGGGAAATTCTAAGTTTTAATGGCTAATTTGGAAATCACCTCATTGGTAATAAGTATTAATTTTTGGCATTTTATACTGACTCAACTAACAAATTGGAAATAAATTGTGTGCTTTTGTTGGCAGGTTGTTTTAAATTGTATGTTATGTGTAGGGCCACATTTTTGCTCCAATAATTCATAGGTCAGTGTTGGCTTAACAAAAGAAAATATTCATCTGTAAATGGTTAGCTGCAAGGACTCAACTGAAAATAAGTGAAAAAACAAGCAACTTTGAAAGACCTTCGGAAAGCCTGAAGAACTATTGCAGAAGACTACCAAAATAACAAGAAAGTCTGGTTCCTTGGAAGCAAAACATGTAGAAATGAGAGGTGACTCAAGACTTTTGCACAGCACTGTATTAGTTTTTAAATATTAAAACAGAATTAAAACTCCTCTGCCACAACAAACAGTAAACAGTGCACTTGCTCTACCAATAACGCGCAGCTGGTGTCGCTAACAAAAAACAAAGAAGGAGAGAAAAGTCACCTTCCGTGACACTGGGTGGCGCCATAACCGAGCAGTGTTTGCGGAAGTGTTCTTCATCACCCCACCAACAACGAGTAAACAGATCCACAGGATGCCGCGAGGCGCTGAGTTTTAGTCCTTCAATGTGAAACGATATGACTGTTTAGCCGCGATAAGGAAGCTCACCGTGAATAATTTGTACACACACAAGGATTGGGACACGGGTTAGCAAACGGAGCAGGCTGAGAGGCTTCTGAGTGCAAAGATGCCTGTGCTGCGTTAAGCTAGCATGCTAAGCTAAGTGCTAGCCTTCACCAGCAAACTCGTCCGGACATGGCAGCGGGAGCCGGAGCCGCTACCAGCGGCTCTCTGGAGTCCACTTTGGACAGAAAGTTACAAAATGTGACCAACACCATGGACTCGATTCAAGGACTGTCAGCGTGGTGCATCGACAACAAGAAGTACCACAGTGTGATTGTGCGACACTGGATCAAGTGCTTGAAGAAATGTAAGTAGCCCTACTGCCTGCACCTTTGAACTCGTTTGAGCTCAACGATCGCAATGGTTGCAATGAGATGTTTGTGCTTATACATATTTTAAATATAGTTTTTATTCCTGCTGTTTGACGAATCATACCTTTATCCGGGCGCGTTAAGGTCTTTGTCCTATTTGCCTTAGGTTGAAATGCCGGGAAACGGTGCAGTTTAAAACTGGCGCTCCTTTGACAGCAGGGACATTCAAGCTGTCATCCATGTGCACACTATAGCCTGCGTTTACCCGCGTAGTCTACAAATAGTTTATAAACTAATGTGCAGAGTAGTGAACCTGTCAAATTTACAGTTCTGACAGTGCTACAAGAGGTCAGCCTGTGCCAGCTTTACAGGCTACAACGGGAAATTCAAGATTTAACAGCCTACCAGATCACTACATGTTATGAGACTGGAAAGACAGTTTTGTTACCAAACTGTATGACTGAGCTATTTGTAGTCAGCTCATGGGGAACAGTGACGTTTTGGATGGGGCGGGACACCAATGTCCATCCATAATATATAGACCAGCGATGTCATACTCTTTTTTTACATCGAGAGCCAAATACGGCTTAGTTTGATTGTAATTGGGACAGATAAATGAAACCCTCCTTTCTGTCAATGTAAACAAATTTAAATAAACATTAAATAATGAGATATCTTAATATATTAAAAAGTGCAATTTCAACAGTTCATCTAATTTGGTCTACACGTTAAGAAATGTTGCTCTAGTAAACCTGCCAGTATGATTCTTTGTGCTTACATTGTAAGAAATTAATATGTAAAATTACAGCAAAAGTTCTGGTAACTCATTGCCCAGACTGTCCGATAATTACAAAACAGGAAGTTTTTCTTAATTCGCAGTAAACTTTCTGTTTCTCTTTCTTTTTCTTACCTTGGACCGGGTGTATAAACAAACAAACAGAATTTTCTTTTGTTGATAGTGAAAAAAACAGGAATTTCTGTGTCATTTAATTTTTTGTCCTTTACATATTACACTGTTGTAGTATGAATGGCCGAGGAGAAGGTCTGCCGAGGAGAAGGTCTGTCTCAGTAGGAAATGCTGTGGGTCGTATTGGAGTCCTTGGCAGGTCAAATTTGTCCCCCGGTGCCTTTTGCTTGAAAACCCTGATGTAGACAAAATATATTCTGTTACCGTAAACCTGCGCTGGGCAGTTAATTTATCCATGGGGCCACAATTGGGGTCTTTTTGATTTTTTGGGGTCTAAAAATCTACTTTCACCAGAAGCAGTTTATAAAGAAATAAAAAGTAACAATAAGCAGAATGAGTTCAGTGTACAGGTGCGGCCTTCCACAGCAGTTTTAGTTCCTCGTGTGGCCCGCTGGAGTAAACTAATGTTACCGAGTACACAAACTCACTTTAAGTATTGTAGTTGTCACCGACACTTCGATTATTTACATGTTTGTTTGGAAATTTGTCAAACTGCACCAGGTTCTCGGTGGGGGGCTCTATTATTTATTTTATAATAAATCAGTCAGTACTTTGTGTTATTGCCAAGGTATTAGGAGATGCTTTTGCAGCCTTGATCACACATTTAGCTTTCTAGTAACTGTAATTAAGACACAGCTCCCACCAACCAGTCTTACACTAAGAAGACAAATCTTATATCTTAAATCTTAATCCTTGCTAGGACCAATCCTTTTGCCTTATACATGTTTTCACTTGGGTAGTGTCATCGCTATGTATCAAATGTTCCCCTGTACAATCCATGCTTCAGGCAGCATCTGCTTAAGTGGAGCTCCTAACGGTTGAATCTACATTTTCAAGCCTTCACTGTGAGATTATATCAACAAAAGTACAATGTGCGTATTTTATTTGTGTAATTGGATTATGTTTGTGATTTAGATTCAGCTCACATTTTATGAATAATCAGTGCAGAAGTAGTTTAAACAGGTTCACAAACTTTTTCTTACAGACGTGAGAATAGTGGTCTGTTTCTGATTCTCTGCAGAGCAGGTGAATAAATCTCATGCACAGCCCTTGAATAGTTTTCGAGTAATTTATTTTGACTTGCAGCTTAAGGATCATTCATATTGTTGGAATTGTCCAGTAATTTAAGACAAAGGCCATTGCTATTGAGACCTTTATACCTACTGTTCATTAATTTGTACTCTAGTGAGGTTTTAGCATTTGCTTTCAATTTAAAGTTCATCACTGTCTTTTGCTGATGAAGACAGCAAGGTACGTTCAGCGTGGAGCCTTATTAACAGCAGAGTTGTGGTTCTCTCTCTGTGATTGCAGTATAGTGTTATCCTCTTTTAGACATTGTCTCCATTTTGTCATTAAAGATATGACTGTTTCATTATATCTGACACCTGAGTTTTCCATTTATGCAGTTTAAAGCCTGTTAGGGATTTTTCAGAGGCTTAGTGGTGTACCGTGAAGACAGATGTTTTAAACATCTGAATAACACTTAATAAATACATTTAAAAACATAGCATTTAAATGTATTAACTGGAAGCTACCAAAGCTTTCTGGATGAACTTGAGAACGAAAATAAGAAAGAAATTGTTAAATGTGCGGATTAATATATCAGATTTGTTACAGTAATTTGATTATTAATTTAATAGAAAGTATATCAAGCTTTTTGGCATTGCTGGATCTCCTTTTTCTGTTTTGTACTGTTGTAAACTAAATCTAACCTTGTGTTCATCAGATAAAACAAGTGGACATTTTTGTCTCTATAGTGTCATATCTGGGGGGGGGGGGTTGTGTTTTGTTTTTTCTTTTTTTTACTATTTTGGAAAAGTCCTGAACCAGTGATGCCAAACTCATTTTACATTGACCATCACATACAGCCCGCTTTGTTCTTAGGTGGGTTGGTGGAGTGAAACTTTAACTACACGTTTATTCCCTGAGATATCTTAATATTAGATAAATAATGCAATTTCAACAGCATATCGTTTTTTTCCTACATGATAAATGTAGGAAAACACAAGCACCAGAAAACATTCTGGTAGCTCACTTTCCAGACTCTCCTGTGTTTATAAAACAAAGTGTTTGTTAATTGATGAAGATTTTGTTTCCTTTTTAATAGAAATGTCAATATTAGACAGTGAGACAGGAACTTCTGTTTCTGTCATTTAACAGACAGTGTCTTTCTATTGCGGGGGCTTCCTCTGGTTTTGTATATATTCCTATTGCTTGTTATGCATTTCTGTTGTCTTACTATTTATATTTTAGTCCTGCACAGTTGGTATGGAGCACCCATGTACACGTGCAATGACAATAAAAGACTAAACTAATTGTTTATCTATTACTTAACTACTTTGGCGTGGTATTAATGGCTGCGGGACATCTTTATCAGCAGAAAAAGCTGTCAAACATGTGAAAATATAGTTAAAAGGTCAAAAACATATGCCCTTTGTTGTATTTTCCAAAGCTGGGGGTCAGATTAGGTCAGATTGGCACCTTTGTCAGGCTGATTCAGGCCCCCGAGCCTTATGTTTGCCACCTCTGTCCTAAACAAAACAACAGGGGTGCCCATATGGAAAAGAAATAGAAAAAACTTATAAAAGACTTGCATAAGATGTGGCCTACTTCATATAGTAAATCATATAAGGCTTATATGATTTACTCATGAAAGTGGCCACTTTCTCATTACTTTCATATATTGTTTTAGTAAGTATCCAAAACATACAAGTTTCATTTATATAATTTTTCAAGGGATCTTATATGTGTTTTCACTCTTGTATGCTTTTCATGCAAATTTCACACAAGACAGATACAAACTTTATAAGATTTATATATATCTTTTCCATATGGGTGGGGTCGAACTTACTTAATACTACTACTGCACTAAGGTATTTTTAATATACCTACATCTTACTAACTGCACCCTAATTGTAAGTAGTATTAAGTCAGTGCACCAGATTGGCTGGAGATAAGCTGGAAAACATTAACATTGTCCAACAGAAATGTCTTGATTTAAAAAAAAAATAAAAAAATAAGATCCCAGATCTTATGTTTAAACAAAAATAGTAAAACCACAGATCACTGTACAGAGTTAGGGACAGTAATTAAAAACCAGTTCCAGTGAAGAATCCATACCAAAATTTCCGGTTTGTCAAAGTTGTATCAGTTCCTCTTCCTGATAAGAGGAATATTTTTTCTTTCACTTTGCAGAGCAATGGTGTCAAGCATGGCAGTGGAGCTTCTGCACACCCACTTTCAAGCATTTCTCAGGCTCAAAGACAATGAAGTCTTTCTTACACATAAGCTGAGGAAAAAAACGTGTAAAATCAGATTGTAGATGCCCTTCATCTCTTAGAGCACATAAAAGACGTGTTCTCACTAATGAAATGCTGTATTCGGTTTAGGCTGCCCAAGAACAGGAGGGATCTTAAACGTAAAAACGTTTTAAAACAGTCGTGTTGATGTTGAAAAACACACAAACATGGATCAGGTCAGTAAAAGAATCAATAATGAATCTGACCTATAAGCAGAATCGATAATGGCTTTGGAATCAATGAAGTTGTATCAATATCCATCACCAGATGGGGTTCACTGACCTTTTGGTGACGTCTTTTGCAGTAATTTCTTCAGCTTCTGCTGGCTTTGTGTGTGTGTGTGTTGTCTAGGGCAAAGTCTTCATTGCGTTTTCTTCCTTCTTCTTCTTTTTTTTATTTTTCCTGTTTTTCTCTGTTGTGTTCTGATTAGTCTCTAATTTTTTTAATTCTTGGGTGTTAAGATTCCCCCCTTTTCCTTTTTTTTCGTTTTCTTGGGTTCTTTTTTTCATACAATGCAATTGTGTGGTGGTGTGTAGTGGTTTTTTTTTATTCACAGCTCGTTCTTCTTTTTCGATTACATTTTTTCCAAAGTCAACACAGTAATTTACACTGTGTGTGTGTGTGTGTGTGACACGTGTGTGTGTGTGTGTGTGTGTGTGTGTGTTCCGGTGTCGTGTGTGTGTGTGTGTGTGTGTGTGTGTGTGTCGTGTGTGTGTGTGTGTGTGTAGTGTGTGGTGTGTGTGTGTGTGTGTGTGATGTGTGTGTGTGTGTGTGTGTGTGTGTGTACACGTGTGTGTGTGTGTGAGAGAGACAGAAAGAGAATAAAAATGTAAAATACACTACTGTTTGGAAAGCTTGATTCAACTGGAGACGTTCTTCATTGGGTGAGGTGGTGGTGGTTAGCAGTGCTGCCCGTCAGCAAGAGGTCCTGCGTTCAAATCCATCATCTTGTTACGTCTTTCTGTTTAGAGTTTGCATGCTCTTCTGTTGTCTGCGTGGGTCCTCTCTGGATACTCTGACCTCCTCCTAAAAAAACATGCAGTTAGTGGGTTTTGTGAGTTGTAGTGAGGTGTGTTTGAATAGTTCTGTCTCTGTGTGTTAGGCCTGCAGCGAGGTGGACTCGTGTCCAGGATGTATCCCGCCTCTTGACCTATGGCAGCTAGGATAGGCTCCTTTTGATAATGCCTGCACTGCTGTGCATGTGTTGCACATGCGTCGAACGGGCCGCTTTGTAATTTAATATACAAGAGGCTGACTAGTCAGTCACTAGTCTAAAAATTTAGAAAATCAGCTGATTCCAGATCACTGTATCTCTAGTTAAAACATAGACTGTATGTAAAAGATGACTAGCCACTGTGATGTCACCGATTTTGAAGCCTCGAGCTGATTGTTTCCACCTTTTAATGAAGGTATTCATAGATGGCTGTCTTTGGCTCTCGCTTGCCTGTTTCGCTGTTAATCTTGGTCGCAGTGATTTTACAGTTACCTGAAACGGTGTTTGCCTTTGGAGAATTTAGAGTGATCTCTGAGCATATTACAATTTTGTTCTTCTAACGTGATCACACTCGCGGATCTCAGTGCTGCAGGAGAAATTTCAAAGTAAACTGTTTTGTAGTGTTTGGGGTTTGTGTTTAGGGTTCAAACCCTCAGCGTAATAAGGAAAACAACAGCCTTTTGCTTTTCTACTCGTGATGAGTAAGAAGCGTGGCTTTCATCTGTCATCTAGACAATTAGAGAATTAATAGACACTTGATTATTTAAAGCAAAATTCTTTACTTACAGAGAATTGAAATTAGTTGCATTGCAGACTTATTTTGCATCTGGATGTTGGTTATTTTATCAAGCACTGATTAAACTATTGCCCAGGAGATATTATGAGCTGATATCATATCATAAATATAAAAAAACTGCAAATAAAAATGACACATGGTGTGTATAAACCATAAAACAGGCATTTTTAAAACTCCTTGTTTAGGTCATAAAATGTGAACAAAGATTGTGTAAATGATTTCACGTCATGTTTAACAGTTAGCTGTTGATTAAATATTCTTGGTAGCTGTTGACTGCATGCTATCTTTTCTGTGTTGTTTATGAATCTGATTTATCACTTCAGACTTAATCACACATGTCTATAATGGATTTTTGTCATTTATTTAGTTTAACTGGGCATTAAGTGAAAATGTTGACCTTTTTATAAAGTACAAAAATTATAAATTGATAATAAATTAAGCAGTATGTTGGACCACTACTGATTTTGACCTATATTTAATAAAATAGGTGAAAGAGAGCTGAGCTGCTTCTCCGGCTCAACAGGTTTCAAGTCAGATTTTTTCATATGCACATTTAAAAATGGGACACATGCTGTGCAGCAACAAAAAACAGTAAAAACGATGAAAGATTTAAGGGAATGAACAGCCGCAGATAAAAGCACCATAATTAGAAGCAGTCTGGTTCAAACAAGCTAACATCAGCGCCTCTGTTTCCTCCAACAGCTGACGCCTCACATAGGCTCAACCTGCTATACCTCGCCAATGACGTCATCCAGAACTGTAAAAGGAAAAATGCCATCGTTTACCGAACGGCATTCGCCGAGGTGCTTCTAGACGCCTTCCAGCTGGTTAAGTAAGTGCTTTGTAGTAAGTGCTCCACTGGTGCAATGTTTCTTTCTGCTGCTCTCTACCTTTCAGTGTTTCTTGTCCATCATTCCTCTCATTTGTTTCATTTGGACTCACATAAATCCAGCAGCCATCATTATAGTTTTTATCATCTCCCCTCTCTGTAGCTGTGAAGGTGACTCCAAGGTGATAAAATCAGCAGAGAGGATACTGTCCATCTGGGAGGAGAGAGGTGTGTATTCGGGGACTCTCATTGCCGACCTTAAGAACGCCCTGATCAAAGAGGAGTCCCCTTCTGTCACTCCTGTGGAGCAAAAAAGTAAGTTTGCTTATTATTTTTATAATTTTTAATTTTATTAGACGCGCCATCTTAACATGAAACTTGTCGTTACCAGTCGTGGCACCTTGTACAGTTAATTGTATTTTAATTGCAGTTACAGTTTTGGCTGTCAGTGATTATGAAAACACAATTTATTTAATTTTTAATTTAATTGGCTTTAAGACAAGTTTCTTATTTATTAGGTTTAATACGTCCAGAGTTTAGGAATAATTCCGTTAAATAATGTTGCATTTCATTCTGTTGTGTAGATTTCTGGGTGTTTGTAGTTAATTTTGCTGTTTGAGTTTATGGGCTTTTTATTTATTTTAAAGCTCCAGCCGAGTCTAAAGCTGATCTACGATCCAAGGTCGTTGCTGAATTTGTGGTAAGTGTGATGTTAGAGTTTAAAGCTCCTCACTAAACTCCAGCTGTGCCGTTTTACAAGCACGGTTGTTATCGTCTTGTCTTTGACTCAAACACTGTGATCAGACTTTGTTGCGCTTATGATATGACTGACTGCTCCCTCTGCTTTAGCCGCAGGCACTCATAGACCAGCTGGCCAAGTACAAGAGATCTGTGGAGGAGGTCGACCTCAGAGAGAAACAGCTGGCAGCTATGAGGGTTGACATCTTCAGTTCTGATGCCCTCAAGAAACTCAAAGGTATTTTATTCTTTTTGCTGCTATACAGTCTAACCTGGAGCAATAGGAAGGATGGGTTATGACTTTGACGATTTCCTCACATTACTGCTTGGTTCTTGCAGATAAGGCAGGAGGAAAGAAGTTCTCCAAGGACTTTGAGGAAGGAAGCGCACAGCTACAGGAGTTCGTGAAGTTCTTTGATAAACAAAACAAAATCCTACCTCAACTCATGGAGGCACTCACCAACGCAGATATCTTCTATGAGATGCAGTACAAGGAAGTGAAGATTGTAGCTAACGTAAGTGAAAGATGTTTATTTTGAATTTGTATTTTTTTTGTTGTTGTTGTTGTTCTAAAGCATGAAGAAATTCAGTTACCTGTAGGTTTATTACCCAGCTTGTGTTGGGCATTTTGGTACATTATGTTTTAGACTCGTATGTTGCTAGCTGTAGATAAACCTTATGCCTCTCTATCTTGCTGTTTGAATTTGCGTGAAGTCTGTATTAAAACTGGCTAATAGACTTAACTTTTACATTTTCATGTATTTAAACTCCGTTGCTTCTCCTCTCAAGGCCTACCAAACATTTGCTAACCGGGTGTCCCACCTCAAGCGTAAGCTGGACACCTTGAAGTCCACTTTGCCCGACCTGGACGAGTCACCCATCCCCTCTCCCTCGGCAGACGCTCCATCTCCAACAGGCTCAGAGTCTCCTTTCCACGGTCTGGAAATGACCCACCCCGATCCAGACCTCGATGGTTCTGCAATGGACGATGATGCAGAGCCCCCAGCCCCGAGCCCTCTGTCCTCCCCTGGGGGGTCTCCCAGAGACACAGAGGCTCTCGGTGAGAATGACAATCGCGAGGTGGAGGACATGGAGCTGTCTGAGGACGAAATGGAGAGTGGGGGCATCATAGGTAAGGAGGGGGTAATGTTTTGGGATTTCAAGCCTCTGCAATGCTTTTTAAGTGCTGTGTGGTTTTTATATTGGTCTTCAGTACTTTACTAAAAAGAATGAAATGACAAACACAGGAGAGATGGGCAAGCACCGTAATGACACAAAAGTTCTCAAGCATTGCATGATAATCATTGTTTCAACTTTTGCAGTAGCATCTTTTGAACCTGCTGTCGGTAGTAGTTAATACAGATGTTGCATGGTGTCATCTAACTAGTTCAAATGTTCCTAGTTTTAATTTTAAAAGCAGTCTTTTTACATATTTCGTTTGTTTTGAGATAAGCTGGCTTGTTAAAGTTTTTCCTGGAGGAAAAAAAGGGCCTTTTGGATTTGACTGCGTTCGAAATAAGAAAGGTGATGAGTCTGTGTTACCTTATTTGACAGATGTTTGACAGTTTTCTTCTCATTTCTGACCATTTAATGAAGACAAAATGTCTGTTATACACAATCTGATGAGACTCCATGGAAGAAACAGCATCTGCGCAGTAGCCGATGTGCACATTCTTAAATTGAGCTGCATGTTAAAATAGGAATATTCTTCCTCAATGTAGTTTGAGTTCTAGCGTGTGCCCAGCCCACCGTCATCACATATCACAGAGTATGCATTTACTTAGATGGATGCATTGTGATCACAGGTGAAACCATCGCCTGCTGTGGACATCTGGTAAAGCTCTGCGTCAAAGATAAATCAGGCTTTACAAATCACACCTGTTATTTAGAGGAATTCATTAATCCTGAAGCATCCAAGCGGTTTTAGTGGCTACGCTGACCAAATGGAGTCATTTCAAAACTGGAGCCAGATGTGGCAGAGTTGAAGTTTTCGTTGGGAGTGACTAGGGTTAGAAATTGGTACGTCAGAGAGAGACAGCTCAGGTCGAGGAAATTGGAGACAAAGTTAGAGAAGCAAGGCTAAGGATGCTGAATATGGAATAGCACAGAGGAGGTTCATGGATGTAGTGAATGAGGACATGGAGAAAGTCGGGAGGACAGTATAAGCTGGTAGGGATAGGATGGTATAGAAGTAAATAATTAGCTTTGGTTACCGCTAAAGAGAAAATGTTCTAATGTAATTATCCATCTTGAGCTAACTTTGAGCATCAGGTCTCTGCAAAAGCAAATCTCAGTACCCTACATCTCTAGGAAACATTTTTAATATTAAAACACTTGTGAATATACAGCTAGAGTCATAAATATATTTTCTGTTCTCTTTTTTGCACCACATTCCTTCCTGCAACCATTATTTGAGTAACTTTTGAGAAATTTGCCCTGGAAATCAGGTGACAGCGACAAAATTAGTCACAAAAACCAAATGTAGAGGAACTGCACTTAGCTGCACCATTACATTGGCCCTCACTCACTGTTATCGCTGCCATATTTTCTTTCCTCAGTTGAAGAGCGGACAGAACCCGTTCTCCACTCAGAGGTGCCCACACCGATGCCTGCAAAAAGCGTGCCATTAGTAGCGACAGAGCAGCCCACCGTCGCACAGATCGCACCTCCCATTGCCGCTCCAGCGGCCGCTCTGGAAAGTGTGGACATGAATAAAATTGGCTCCATCCTCAACAGCTTAAGCTCAGTCGTGAAGAACACAGGTGAGTAGCGAGGGCCTTTTTGTGACATGCACATAGATGATTTCTTTCAATTCTTTCAAAATAAAATAAAATCTTCCACGTGCCGTCATTAAGCATGTCTCGACTTCTGCTATGGAAAAACCAACTGGGTTTGCAATGTGTTTGGAGCGTTAATATCTTTGCAGTGTCATTAATTTTTAATGTAGAGATAAACAAAAAGATCCTGAGAGCATATGTGAGTATGTACTTAAGCTGCATATGTTTTCAGTGCCTTTAGATTGCATAGATTTAACAGAGTATTTAAGTTAATCCGGTAGGTTTGTCAAATGTCAAAGTTAGTTTGTTTTAAATATACCTCATAATGCATAAATCTATGAATGAACATTTGGCCTTCACAGATCTGTTAACTGTCTAATAAAAAGTTAGTATATGGTGGGTTACTCTGTGAGTGAGTGTAGCTTTGTTTTTTGCAGCGCCGTTAGTGGAGACTCCTCCTGCAGCTGCCCCCGCTGTCTCCTCAGTTAAGAGCACGCCTGCTCTTCCTGTGGCAGCACAGGACCCCAGTTCACTGGTTAGTATCCTCTCCAAGGTAGAAGTGAGTCCTGCAGACCTCCTCAGTGCTCTGTCCAAAGTCCAGGGTCAAAGCAGCCTTGAAGGTGAGAGTCAACCTTTACTTAAAGTATTCAAAGAAATGTTGATTTATAGCAGCACCCTTGCTTATCTTTCTTCTATCTTCCTTGTGCCCCTTAGGCATCACCTCTGTTGTGGGCAGCTCAGCTGACTCCTCCAGTACAGGCAAGATTACTGCCTCTCCTTCATCCACAGTTTCATCAGCGGGACCCTCTCAGAGCTTGCCTCACTCCTTTGGCACATCTGTGCTTCCCCTATCCAAATCTACTGCAAGGCAGAGCTCAAGCACCCAAGCATCCCCCCAGAATTCCAACCCTGCCTCTGCCCTGGTTCAGGCTCTTCATAGAGACATGGATTTGACAACAGATCCTGAACCACCCTCTACAAGTTTAGAGTCTAAAATACACAGCTTCTTGAAGGGAAACCCTGCTTTTAGTTCATTTGACTTGGTTTTTTCAACAAACCCAGCTCTCGGAAGCAATAATCATAGTCCGGTTACTTGCACAGACACCCAGGATGGGACACCTGTGCGGGACGAGGGGGGAGGCACGCCTACTCAAGATGAGATTATGGACAAGCCAATGGTGGTTCCATTTGCTCCCAAGTTAAGTCAGTCATCTGTTGAATCTGCAATAATGGCTCCTGTTGCATATCAGAATAGCACACAGCCGAACCCCAACAATCCTCAACAGCCTGCTCACCTGCAGCCAGGTGTCGCTCAGAATGGGCAGATCTACCAGGCGTACCGGTTTGGCAAACAGGAGATCTCTGAACATGGGATTACTGCCCCGGTTGGACATTACCAGCAGATTTCTGCACAGACAGGAGGGCCAGTGCCTGGAGAAAGAGCCCCAGGCAGTGCCGGTAACACACAGACTGCTGACAGCTTTCATGGGCCTAGTGAAAGGAGTTGGTACGGTGACACTTACCCAGAGGGGAGCTCTCAGCAGCCCAGCGGCTATAATATGCCTGGAGGGGCTCAAGAAAACAAGACATCCGGACTTTATCCATACCAAGCTGAGCAAACTCGTGAACCTCAAGAGCTGCTCTCCCAGCAGGGGGGCACCCCATTGCATGGTTTCTTTAAAAGCAATCTTCCTCCTGTCCCAAGGTTACCTCCCCCTCCTCGCGGTTTTGAGGTTTCCGTTTCATCGGCCAGCAATTCGATCATTCCTCCGGAGCAGCAGCCGATTCCCGGCACAGACTCTGGGGACGTGCTCGGGGCCAGAACTGAGAGTGTCATCAGTGGGATGGTGGTCCATGATCATCAACACAAATCCCTGTATCATCCTGATGAACATCTGTATGACACTGACCAGCATCGGCCACATCACCCTGAGGATTTACATCACCAGTCAGATGACCGGCATTACCAGGGGGACCTCGAGCGGCACCACGATGAACTCCTCCAGCACGAGCCCCCTTATTTCCAAGACAATCCTTATCACGGCCCAGATGACCCGTATTACAGACCAGGCAGCCCTCCACACCACTATCCCCGAGTTCGAGGCCGCCTCACTCCTCCACTCTCAAACTCAGAGGAGCCTTACTACGCCCACGACTACCCACATCACAGCCCCCCTGCGCCGCACTACCCTCCTAGGAGACCACCGCCTCATCACGAAATCTGTCATCCCGGTCTACGACCTCCGCATCGACCTCCTCACCCTGCACATCACCCACACCCCAGAGGACCTCCTCACCCCCCATTTCCTCGATTTCAAGGTCCTGACCTGAGGTTTAGAGGCAAACGTCCAGGTCTAAGACCAGGAGGCCCAATGTTCCCCCCTAAGAGACCCTTTATGCCCCCACGGTACTGACTGAGCATGTAGCCCTGAGACTGCTCACAGTCAAAAGTCTTGGAGGTCATAAAAGCCTCTTAAAAACTGAAATGGAGACTGCAGGTGGATGAATGTGCAGTTGGGCTGGGGTGGGCACGATGTGGCAAAGCTGAGCTGAAGAAGAATTAATTCAGCAGCTTCCAGAAGAAAAAACTTTAAATGCAGAAGGAAAAAAGGGTGTGTGGAAGACTGAGGAGAGCCAACACCAAGAGACATAAAGAACACGGTGCCTCTGAGAGGGTTGCTGAGCTGAAGAGCGAAGACAGAAGATTAAAGAAGATAAGAGGTGGATATATATACATATATATATATATAAAATTCACTTTTTGTATCATTTCCTCCAATATGAAGCACTACGTTAAATGTAAGCGTGTCAGAGTGCGTGCATGGTACGTGTGTGTGCATGCAGTCCAGTCTAAACCAACTAGACACAAATAGTTCCACACCTTTTTTGAAAGACAGTTATTTTTGCTAAGACGGTGAGAAAAGAGTGTAGTTGGTGCAGTGTTTCTGCTCTTATTTAGTTTTTCAGTGAGCAGTTTTGACTGCTTCAGTCCCGTATCAGCAGGATCCCATTAGCGTTTGAAAAATCGTTAATTTCAACTTGTCTTTGGGTATGACAAACAGAGTGTATGCTATGGAATTTGTTTCTTCTACAGTGCACATTAGCATATTTGGCGGAATTATTTCTCATTGTTCCAGCTCCAAATGTTCTGTGTTTTGTCTTTTTGTTTTTTGTGAAGCATTGCTTTCCCCACCTATGCGCAAAATCCCTTCGGCAATAATTTTTACGTCCCGTTTAGGAAGGCGACACAAGTCTAGTGAAAGGGGGGGGGGGGGATTTTTTTTCCAGCCTCCAACACCGACACAGAAGAAGTGCATTTCTGGAAGGAGGATGAAGACAGTCGGCTTCACTTTCGTTTATTTGTACTGACCAATAAAAATCTGAGTTTGAAAAAAGTGTCGTTTATTTATTTATTCTTTTTTTTTTTTTTTATCATCTCTGATCCCTGACCTGTTGCATCACTGCCTTTACTTCTGCATCACATTTAAAAGCACCTAAGCCAGGACCTCTAATTATTCACACAGAAATTATAACGCCACTGGCCCCATTACTCATGAACACAACTGCAGGTAACACTAAAGAGTGTTGTGGGGTTTCTTTTTTTTCTTTTTTCTTTTTTAAGCTATGGTTCATAATTTAAGGATTAAATCTATAATACTGTTTGGGAAATACGTTTAAAATACGTTGCTGCATCAGACCAGATAAAAGTGATATTAGAAGAAAAAGCTCAGTTTACTACATTTATAGGGATAGACATTTCTAAAGAAAAACATGATAAGTCAGATTTTTGCTCTGAGTTACTTTTTTATTACATAAGTTTTTTGGTATTTAAGATAAATACGGTTAAAGAAGTAGTGTCCACACTGATTGTGTGTACCTCTGTGTGCATAGGTTACTTAGTTTAATCGAATCACATTTGCTTTGCTTTGTTGGGCAGATGCCCGAAAGGTTGCCTAGTAACAAGAATAACTTTGCAAAAGATTCGTTTGGCTGAGATCCAAAATAAAGTAGCGGCGGTTTTACGCGTAACTTGGATCCTTAAAGCAGTTAAAGGTCTGGTAGGTGTCTCCATGTGAGGCTGCCGTGCAGGGAGCATTAATGCAGTCAGTTTGGCTTAATTTGAAACGAACACGTTTTCAGTAAGGGTCTCTTGACTCCGCAAATATTCTCTTTAATTGAAGAGGTCCAGATCGATTTGGTGCCAAACACACACACACAGCCTCAGCGTGAGAATCACTCTAAAAGACAAAAGTGGTGATCAGTTGGATTGATTAGGCAGTTATAATCAAGTACCGAAAGACCCACTTCCCTTAATTCATTTGCAGTTTCTTAGTGCGGTCATTAAATTATTGCATTAAATCAAGTATGAGAAGTTAAAAAAGACATTATTCTTGGGACTGTTATTTCTAAGTGCGTAAGCGGCAAATAATACAGCATAATTTTTTCCTTTTAAAAGTGTCGATGTGAATGGGCTCCTAACTCTGATAAATCCGTGCAGTTAAACCTGCCCTTAATTTAGGTCTACTTTAATTAGCACGGAGGTCGTTTAGGGAAATGAGTTTCGATTTTAGCAATAAATCGTTCCCTTCGCGCACACAAACACGAAAACAAAAAAAGCGGTGTTAGATGAAAACAATTGGAGGGAACAAATAGAAAACGAGTGCTCCCATTCGACATCTTTATTGGTCAGAAGTTAGTTTTTAATCTGCGGAGTTTACTTGGAAATTAAACATAGTCACAGGTGAGCCGGCCGTCGCCAGATGTCAGCACATCTTCCCAGAGTCACTTTGTTAGAGAGGGGAGGGGTAGCCTATAGCATGAAAAATTCAATAAATAACTAAATTATTCAGCATTTATCAGCCTTCATATCGGGGACGTGCGTAAATGTGTCAGGTCACCTTAGTGTACGCATTTTTCTTTGTGTTTACATAAAGGAAGAAGTGAGTGAACGTTACCTACACACACGCACCTCCTTCCCCCTGAATTTTTTTGAACTCATTCCCCGTTTCTCATCCCCTCCCCTCCTCGCTCCTGTTTTCATCCTCAGGGATCCAGAGCCACACTTTGATGTGTCTGATGTGATGGAAACCTTTCCCCCACATGTTAACTGATGAAGATGGTGGCGGCTCCTCTCTTTGAATCCTGCACCGCTCGCAGTGATGGCTCTTCACGGCCTGTTATGAACGCTGTGCACCGGTAAGGCTTTCAGTTTAATAGCTACATCAGAAACTAAGTGCCACCAGCAGGAAATCAAAACAATCAATACAGAGTGGGGGGAAAATAAAATGTTGAAAATGGTTCTATTTGTTCTCCGACCCTGTGTGTGTGTGTGTGTGTGAGTGAGGAAACACAGGAAACGAGGACCGCTGGACATAGAGGACCATGTGAGTACAACCAGGATTATTAATAACCTTATGAATAATTACAGCTATTTTATTGCCTTCTCTTTACATTGCTTTAAACAAATCTGTGCTTTTCATGCTTCCAACCTGTACAGATACCCATTAAATGCATGTTTTTGTGGAATAAATGATCATTGTGCAAATGAAAACAAAACACAGCGTCGTTGTCTGATCATTTCCTTACAGTATTTAACAAACGAGCATCTCCAAGCTCAGTTTAAGAAAGTTGCCCTTCAATTTAAAAATGTCTCAATTTTAACCAGACTTTGAAATTTTGTTGTAAGAGACAAAATTCAAAGAGAGTGTCTCTTATGACCTTTAATGAACAGTGAGTTTAAGACCCATTTCTGGAGCATTTAAATCTTCCGGGAAACATTTGTGTAATTAAGTTACAGTCATTGTGGGAGTCCATTACACCTGCACTAAAGGACAATTTTGATTGGATCAATTAGTATTTCCATTTCAGATTGCTTTCACTTTCCAGCTGACCCCTCCTTTGTATTTGTTGGTGAAACCTTTGTACCATAGCATTCATATAACAGCTCTGCTTTTCTAATAAAATGTACAAAAGACATAAACATCTTTATTTCTGTTACATTTTTTTCAAAAATCTCTTTATAGTCAAACATTTTTATCTTCTTAAAACAGTGTTTTTTAATGGGTTTTGTTTATTTAATCCAGTAACATCTAATTCAGAACATCAGTTTTGGCAACCGCCCTCATCACTGACCCTGTGCTATAAGAATATTTGGGTTTTTGGCTTTTGAAAATGGTTATATTTACTTAATACAGTTAAGTATATAATTTCCTTAAAAAACAGGGTGGGGTTCTTGCACCTTAACCCTGTGGCACCTCAGACAGCAGAGGGTTAAATGATAGTCATGTATTTCAAACTAACCTTTATTTACCTAGTATTTATACTTAGTTATAAATATTCGGTACACCTTGCTAGTACTCGGTTAGACTCACTTTTCCCTTAAGAACTATCTTAATTCTTTATGGCAAGGTGCTGGAAACATTCCTCAGAAATAGCTGACATGTTGGCACCCAGTGTGGTTCAGTGTGCTGTGTGTTCAGAGATGCTGTTCTGCACACCTTGGGTGTGATGTGTGGTTATTTGAGTTACTGTTGCCTTCTTATCGACC
>NW_024582451.1:1091138-1118192 GCF_018398535.1 Haplochromis burtoni
TTGGCAAGATCTATGAGTTGACGGTGATAAAGGACAAGTACACGGGGATGCACAAAGGTAAGGGAGGTGTCCAGTTAAAGGAGTAAAAAAAATGAGGCGTGAATTTGTTGGTTTATAGCTTGTTGTGCAGTGACAGGGGAAGCTTTCTCTTGTATATGCTCTGATTTGATTTCCAATAGGTGTGAGTCAGGTGGGATGATTTCTCATCGAGCTGTTGTCCCTTTGGAGCCTTTGTGATGAACAGCTGGTGGAAGGTTTATGTTGTAGATCCTGTTTAGTGTTTCTACTAAAAAATACAAATTAAAATAAAAAGAATTAAAGATTATCTTACTCGCTCTCTGGCATGGACAAATATCCGTTCATGCCACATAGACTTTGCTACAGTTACAAATAAAATATCATATTTTTATCGTCTATCATTGACAGTGATTCTGACTGAGGTTTACCAAGGCCAATGTGCTTTTAAACCTTAGGCCTACCGTGGAAACAACTACACGACAAGAAGCAGCAGAAAAACTGTTGAATACAGTTAGAACAAACATAAAATGACTATTAACTCCATGAATACGTGGCTTCGGGGTACGCTGGAAGGTTTCCTTTTACGCCTACCTCATGATGCTACAATCTGAATTTAAAGACACAAACATTATAAAAAAAAGTTCCCTCCTGCCAGCTTGATTTTTATTCACAGAGGGCCAAAATTGTCATCTCCAAACTCCTTGAATTGAGTTCAGATGTGAGTGTACTTTTTCACTTAAATGTTGGTAAATTCTCATCAGCAGGAAGGCATTTGTCTGAGATACATCTAAAAAAAAACAAGTGTTTTGTCAGACGCTAATTAGTATCATACGGCGATATCGCTCAGTTTGAAAGAACTGGTGCCACCCACTGCCACTACTGTTTCTACTACTACTACTACTTCCCCTCGTCACATGGTGGGCAGGCTCCGTATATTTAGGAGGAAAACTCGACGTGTTCAAAATCCTGTTTGACAGATGGACCGAAGCTGGCAGAGCGATCCGAAGCTGAACAATGATCCGTGCTGTCATTCCTAATGCAAATCTGAGGGCAGAAAACAAAAGCTTTTATAAATCCACATAAACCATCAGTCATTGGGGAGACATATAGGCCAGGTGGTTTGGGTCCTCTAACACCTATAACACCTATTCTGCATACATTTACATATTCATGATTTGTGTGGAGCCCTAAAGGTTAATGAAGGCCTTTCTCTATTATGTAGGAGTGCATACATTTTTGCCTGAACAGCATGATATTAAATACTCATTCAGGCTGCTTGTGTCTGAATAGATATTATTTTAATAATCCCATAGATCTCTGGTGCCACAGGAGGAACTGCTTAACAAAAAATGACAGTCTGATTAAAGGCACGGGGGCTTTTTATTTGTACATTTATTAGAAAATGTGAACGCACGTTGACCCAGAATCGTTCTTAGTGTTTATTAATCTCAATAAAATAAGAACACATATGACCGAATGGTATATTTATAATAGGGTGGCTGCCAGCTGACGTTATATAGACATTAAAAATCAATACACTTATATGAGTGATCTCGTGCCCCTTGTGTTTCTCCAGGATGTGCCTTCCTGACATACTGTGCACGTGAGTCTGCCCTGAAAGCCCAGAATGCACTGCACGAGCAGAAGACGCTACCGGGGGTGAGTGTGTGGCTGTCTTTTCGAGTCTTTGACGGCGTACGTGTATGTGTTTACATCAAAGAAGCAGAATAACTGGCATGCCGGGCTATCTGACCATGCCGCACAGGACCCTGGGAAAATTAACCAAGTTTGACATGTAGGGTTGATTTCCCCCTTTAGCTAATCTGCACCAATAAAGGTCAGAGGCTGCCCCTCCCCTCCTCTTATGTTTCATATGTGATGCATCCAGACATATCCATCCAGTTAAGGCATGAGTCATCTTGCTACATGTCATGGGTCGGAAGAGACAGCTATGAGGCTCGCTGCTGGAGTGACTTTGCCAGCTCTTATTCTCTTTGATGTTTCTCTTCCTTTCCGTGTCTCTGTCTTTCTTACTCGCTCTCTCTCTCTCTCTCTCCATCTCCCCCTCCTCTCGATCCATCTCTCTCACTGAATTCTAATCAAAGTTAAACCTAGCTTTATTAGCATAGCCAGGCAGCAGGTGTGCTGCCAAATGACATTTCCAGAGCTAAATATGACATGACAGCCGCGTCTCTATAATAACCAACTATATGGGAGACAAGGCGACAAGGCAAGGAATTACTGAGACAGAGTGTGCTCCCAGACTTACCGCTGCTTCCTCTTTTACTAAGACAGCTTCACCGCTGTTTCCTTTTGGTTATTTTTGTTGAAATCTACATCATTCACTTCTTTTCCCCCCCCTCTTCTGAATGGCAGCTCATGACTGTAGTTTTTGAGGGAAAAGAGAAGAAGCAGGTGAAAAGTGTAACTCTGCAGCTAAAGATTTTTTCATAATTGATACATTTTTTTTAGCCTAGAAACGTCAAAATATGACAAGCTTAGAGACTCTAAGTAGAGGATAGACAGTAACTATTAATAGATCATCTATTAAACCAGTAGTTGACAGACAAAAAGTAATCCATCCATGACGTGTTGGTAAACAGAAATAAAGACTGTTTAGAATTTTTTTTATAAATAGTTATCCAGTTTTATATGTGGTTGGTTGTACAGTTTTTTTCAGTGTGTTACTTGGTTAACTTTTAAACCTTTTAACCTTTATAGAATCTCTCGCTTGGTAATAGCCCTGTAAACTGATGCTCGACAGTTTTTTTTAACTGGCATCTGACTAGGAACTATTCAGATTTTGCAGTCATGTGACCATTAGTGAATAAGCCCCTGTCACACAGACTTAGAGACTGGTTGGCAACCATTTGGCAACCACTGAAATCTGTCGCAAAGAGGTATACAGTGCTGTGATATGGTTACGTGCATATTGCTATAGCTTGCAGTGGGAGATGCTGACTTATCTGCACTCACTTACCAACTGCTTTGGACAAGATAGTAAAACTGAAAAGTGCAACATAATCCATAAACTGAGACTGTTTGCATTCAAAGTGAATGTGTTGACTGAGCAGCACTGAGGTACAACTTTCACCGTGTTGCACTTTTTCAAGCAAGCGTTTGGTACAAAGTCGTAGCCTTTCATATAAACTACAAGCGACTGCAGCAGTATGCTTGTCCAAAACAATTGCAAGTAGGGGTTTTTACTACCCCGCATCCTCTATTGATTATTTACCAACCAGTCAGGGATTGTCTAATGACTGGTAATGGCATCAAATCCAGTACAACATTGAATTAAAATGTAAAGAAATGTAAGTTTTAGCTATATCTGGTACAGTTTATTTACTGTATATTTATTCCTGCTGAATAATCTAAATACAAAAAAATATTTTCAAAAAATAATTTGTATAAAAATGTAAAAGATGTTCATTCTCAAGTGTCTTACCTCTGTGTCAAGTGCTCAGGGTTCTATCATGTAAGATTGAGGCTAGTATTTAGATACTAGCAAAAGTTAACCTAAAGCTTTAGTGAATAAATCACTAACATCGACAAATTGGCAACTCAAACAGACAACAATAAAGATGAAAGATGAAAAATTTAAACTGATGTGAAATATTTTGCTATTTAACCTTCTGCATAACACCGTTAGCAAGGATGTAAGCCGAGGTTAGCTAGTAAATCAAACACGTTCGCGAGTTAGCTGATGTTAGCTTACCCGCTAACACCCAAAAGAAAAAGCCAGGTGTGTATAATGAACATGACCAACTTCAGGACAGAACTGAGGACTAAATCAGCAGGGTTTTTGATTCATGGAGGAGTCTTTTATAAACAACAGCAGGTATTACTGATAAGTGTTTTCTTCTGCTGCGAAGCTGAGAACCTTTAACTCTTTTGCAAGGGTGGTCTCTGCCTGTGCAGCTACCCTTGAAAAAACAGGGAAACTATTCTAATGGTTGTTAAACCACATTTTTATTTATATATACTGAGGTGACAGAACTCATCATTAAGGGTACAGGTCAAATGCTGTCTTTATTACGTCTAAATTACAAAAGAAGGAGATGAAATCCAAAAGCAGATTTTTATGAGCTCAAACCACATTTTTTGTTCTTAAAATATAAATGCCTGTTTGATTATTTAAAGCATTCATTTTCTATCGGGGGAGAAAATACTATAGCAGTAGGGTATCATTGTAATGGCAGGCAGGGACAGTTTGAAGGGGCAGGATGGTATTAACGTGGCAACAAAAGAGATCCTGTTGTTAGTGTGACAGTAGCGTGACCTTCCTGACCTCTCGCAGGCTGATCAGCAGGGCCCAATGCTCCATGATAAAGCCCCCCCCCCCTCCCCCCTCTGCTCTTCTGCTACTCTAGCAGCTCTTTTTCCTCACAACCTCTTACCTCTAAGCCGTGTGGAACAAGCTAAACCCTCAAGTGTTTTCCCAGTCCTTCCCTGCCCTCCCCCTCCTTGCCATGGAAAAAAAAGAGAGCAAGAGGAAAACCATCTTATTAGCTCCATACACGCCCACACGGACAAGATCTGCTTCCCACCCCTGCCACCAGCTGTGGTGTAATTGTCATCTAATTGCACCTGCACTGCCAAAGAATAATTAACTTTGGCATCTCATGGCCAGGGTGATACAAAAGGAAAAACATGATAGCAATTATAGGACTGAGAGCTTAAATGAAAGCACACCTGAATGTACAGAAAGCTGAAAGATCTCATTAACAGTCAGGACTGCTTTTTATTTTAAGAAAATGCATTTTTCCTCTCTGAGAAGAAAGGGTCAGTCTTACAGCCCTTTTTTCCCTCTGCACTATTTTTTCCCCTCTCATTGCTAACAATGAGAAGGGGAAAAAGGGAGAGAAAGAACAGGGCCGAACAGATGGTTGTATCAGAGTGGCACCTGGCCTCGTGTTTAATTTCAGGTGAGAGAGTCCGTCTCTAAGTGTGAGGTGGAAGAAGAGTGTCAAAAGCACATTCATCTGAAAGCGAGGAAAGAAAGCGAGAGAATGGAGGAGGGGGGAAAAGGGCACGAGTAAAAAATAAATAAATAAAAAAAAACAGCAGATTCACTCAGAGTGTGAAAATGGAGGTTTGAGAAAGAAGATTTGCTTCCTGAGCTGCACTCATTCTGTCCTGTTTGGACATCTTGTACTCTTGTCCCCTCTGTTCTTATCGCTTTATCTCTGCACTGTCTCAGGCTATTTGTCTGGTCTGGTCAGCTGTTGTGAGGCACTCTGAGATAATAACGTCCACATTATGCCACATTAATCATAGCCATCTTGTAAAGCAGCCTCCAAAACTGAACTTAGATCTCAATAATGTCAAATAAGGTCAGTCAAGCTGAAATTAACTGAAATAATCAAAATAGTTGAAAATGAATCAGCACCATTTTCACGATGCATTAATTTTTTTATGTCATTTTTTGGCAAAAACAGCAAAGATTCAGGTTTTTTTGGGCCTCTGTGGTAGTAAACTGAATATGTTTGCCACTTTTTGTCTAAAACAAAAATAATGTTAATGTCACAATGGGCTGTAAAGAGCGTGATTAATCAGGAAAATAATCAATAGATTAAAGGAAAATTCATTTTGACATATTGGGATGTATTTGTCTTCTTGTCAAGAGGAATGTGACGATCAATACTGCTCTCATTTCTGTCCAGTAAATATTAACCTGCAGGCAGGCAGCAGGCTAACGTAGCTTAGCTTAGCTGAAGTCCTTTTTTGGTACCTCAAGATAAACCTTTTCACTGATGCCGTGACTTTGTCCGGTTTAAAAAAAACTAATGAAAAAAACACAATAAAAAAATTTTTAAAAATTGATGCCACCAAGATGGGAAGGTCTGACCGAGAAACAGTATGTGTACCACGGATAATTCTTACTTTTTAAACATAGTATGGCCAAGATTTACAATATTACATTTTTTTTATTAAATATGAGTGACTATTAAGCCCAAAAACTCACAATGAAAGTCTTTGCAGAGGTCAAGATTTCTGCGAGGTTTTGCAGTGATCATGTGATAGCTTGTGCACCATTTTGAATATGTGAAAATGTAGAATCACACAGGCCAAGAGACTGCTCTGCAAACTTCTGGTTACCACCGGTCATTAGGGAAAATGTAGCATTCCTCGACCGGTTGGGGAGTGGTAGCTGGAGGTTGATGGCAATCGCTGAGAAATCAGTTGCTAAAACTGCAACCACTGGTTGATCCCCTGCACTCACTGAGTTGTTGACAAGGGAAAATGTGTTTTCCCTAACTGTTTGCTGGAGGTTCCTACCAGTCATGAGGTGAATCTGGGGATGCTGCACCAAAAACCTCTTTGCAATTGCTCCAGTTGGTAGTAGATTGCTGCAGTTGCTTGTACTTTGCATGGAAGATGCCCAGTTGTCTGCAAACACTCTCCAACTACTCACCAAGTAGTTGTAAAACTGTGAGAAGTGTGGCAAAAACAGAAAACGTAAATTGTTTGCCTTCAAAATAAACTTGTGTCTTTTTATTTTTACAACTTTTACTCTGTAGCTTGAGGTTCTTTCTTTTTCGCGTGGTGCCTTTTTTTAAAAACGTTTTCTGCCCGCTCTGCTAGTACATGGTGAGTGTTTGCAGACAAGTTGGCAATTTCCATCAAAAGTACAATCAACAGTGGCAATTTGCAAACAACCAAAACTATCGCAAGGAGGTTTTTTGCCGCAGCACCATCTTTGCAACCAATTTTACCTAGCAACAGCAAGCAATTTCTAGGAAGTCACCCAATCAACCATTGGTGGTTGTATCATATCCAATATGGCAGATAGCTCTTAGGTAATGTGTGCATGACGTCACGTGCAAAACTTCTATAGGGCAGAAAGTCATTTTGCAACCACAGATCTCACCTTCTGATGGCAGTCACATGGAATACAAGTTTAAGGCACTTCTTCATTGGCATCTTTTAATGTTCTCCTCCAGCATGTTTTGTCCAGGAAGTACAAACATGTTTGGAGTACGGTGGACTACTTCCTGCTGTGTGCTGTATAAAGAAAAAAACAACCTTGTTAGTTTGAAATTGTGCATAAAAACAGTTAGCTTAGCTCTTTTCATCTATCTCTTTCCAAAGGGAATAAATGCACCGATCAGTGCCTCTGAATATCACATCATCTTGTTTCAACAGCCGGATTAACAAGCTAAGCTAACAAGCTTCAAACTCTAGTTCATAAATGCTGCATAGATATGACAGCCGTGGTGATTTTTCTCATCAAATCTCAACAAGAAGGCAAAATGTCAAGCTTTTCCTTCATTTAATGAGAATCATATGCATTTGGATAGTCACAAAGCTGTTTAATGCTTCCTTAAAGCAATATTTGCAACAATGCCTCGCTGTTCATTTTAAATCTAATATCTAAAATGAATAACATCTAAATCTAATAGTGTGCCTGTGCCCAAGTTTGGGGTGGGGGGAGCAGCCGTGTGTGTACTTGGAGTGTATTTGCATGTGCAGCTGGGGGAAGGGAGGGCAGGTGTTCACACCTACACGGTTTAATGAAGGGTGCGTGCTTTTGTGTGCCCGAGTGTGCATAACTGTCTGTTTGCTTTCGTGTGCACGTGTTTCCTGGGGGAGTACACATCCAAAGATAGGGATGGATGGATGGAGGGAAGTTGCAGGGTTTATTATGAGCTCTCCTCGGGTTTCTTCATTCACTATCAGCCGCGTGTATGAGAGGGAAATCTGCGCTGCGAGGCCTTTGCGTTTAAGCTGCCCGTATGAGAGGAAAGAGCCCTCTTTGTGGTGGAACATCTGACTAAGCTTGACATTTACTCAGACATAAGGAGTCAGACGGAGCAGACAGAAGGGTTTTATCAATAGTCTGAAAAAAATGCACGTACTAAATATAGCTCCGGCTTTTTACACAGGATATGAGATAGGAAGTTTTAGTGCGCAGTGCTGTAATTTGTGCCCTTAATCTTTGAGCAAACTTCCTACTGTAGATGCACACGAGCTATGGTGGGTTGCAGGGTTATGTTAACAATCTCTTGTATACCTGTTAGCTTTGTACACTTGCTCAGCCTCCACCCTTCAGCTTCACTTTATCAGAAATTGGCATTTTCATGTGCATTTTAAAAAAAAAAGAGACAAAAACAGAAAGTCTAAAGGCTTAAACATGCTCCCGTGATGTGAACATGATAACTCTTTTTATTCCACTGACAATACGGAGATAAATCGGCGCCTCCACATGCAACCTATATCTTGATGCCAGCGAGTTGTGGGGATGATGCTGATGATGATAGCAATTAGCGCGCCTCGGAGCGAGTGTGTTCACTTGATGAATCTATCTGGAGTTAAGTGTGCATTCACGCGTCGATTCATTTACATATGCATGCATATAAATGCACGGCTGGGCAGGACAGGCGGCGCAGAGTGACAACAACAGAGGGGGGGAAAAGGGCTCGTCCTCTGTACGTCACTCTGGGGCGACTGTAATGATGAATGCAGATCGGATTTATGGAGGTGGTAAATGGGTGTGAATTAGAGAGAAATTGGATAAATGAAGTTGGAGCGGGGAGGGAGAAATAATAGAGGATAGGGGGAGGGGAGGAAGGATTGAATGAAAGTTTGACATAATGAACAGTGGGTGGTGTAAGGGTGGTGAAGGCTGGAGGTGCGTTGAGGCAGTGTGTTTATCAGCTTAAATACAGACATCTGTTACTGAGGAATTGTGTGTTTTTTTGGGGGGGGGGCTGGGGAGTGTGTGTTTGCTAGACGAACACACACACAAAAGCAGAGAAGGGCTGTTGCCACAAAACTCATTAGGCTCTTTGAACTTTGGTGCAGGACTGGTTATCTAATGAGCATGCATGGACTGTAGTGGAGTTAAAATGTGTAAATCGTGCCAGTTAAAGTTAAAAAAAAAAAAAGGGAAAAAAGTAGGACATGGACTCTATCTGCACTCTTTCTCTCTCTCTCTCACACACACACACACACACACACACACACACACACACACACACACACACACACACACACACACACACACACAAATCTGCCTGTGATTCAGTTCTTTCTCCCCCTCTGCTCCACTGATTCGAGTCAAACAACACTTGACATGAATATTTAACAGTCAGAACAGACAAAACAATTGAGAGTCAACTCGAGTATTGTTAGGAATTTACTCTTTGATATTCGGTTTCTTCACTTTGAAGGATTTTTGTTGTCTGTCTGGCTAAACGGCTGAATGTCAGCTTCGAGACACTGTCAGCGCCGGACAGACTGGTGAACCCTGTAAGAGCCGGAGACAACACCGGGAAGCGGCTTTGACACTGAAGACTGGGACATTGTTTAAATATTATCGAACTGCACAAGTGCTGTCAGTCTCTTTGTGTTTGACTGAATTCAGGAGAAGGTTGAGTTTTCTCTCTGCTTTATGTGGCTGCCCGCCCATGTGTGTGCGCATCTGTGTGTGCATCCACGTGTGCAAACGCTAACGGAGCGCACTTGTGCATCTCTGCTTTTGTGTGCCGCTTTGTTCCAACTCTTTGTGTGATCAACTGCAATCTCCCTTTTCTGTTCCTTTATTTTATTTATGTATTTATTTATTTATTTATTTATTTTTTATTTTTTTATGCCTGTTAATATACCAATTTCCACCTGTGTTTCTTCTTCTCCCCACGGGGTGAATTCACAAGTGCGTCTCAGCGTAAGTGCATTTGCAACGATAGAGAGGAGGTGGATGGAGAACCGAGGGAGCAAAAAGCAGCAGAGACAGGAGAGGGAACAGAGACGGGGGGAGAGGAGGAGGTGGTGCGGGGAGGTGGGAGGTGGCAGGTTGATTACGGTCGCAGGTCTGGTTGCCTGGAGACGGCTGGGACGAGGGATGCCAGGTTGCTAGGCGACCAGCACGATGCAATGACCAGCGCTGTGTGATGGAGCGGAGGGGAGGCGAAGATGGAAAATTGTCTTTGTGCCCCCCCGCCCCACCCAGCTACACTTCCCCTCCCTCTTCCTCCCCCTTCCTCTTCCCCTCCAGCTCTGCCTCCCTGTTGTAAATGTTCTTGAAAGAGCGGGGTGATGGTCTCCGCTGATATATTTACCATTCAGAGTGGCAGCTTTTTCGGGCGTACAAGCAGAATGTATTGAAATTGGAGAGAAAACAGGCAGCAGAAATGTGGCCCCCTCCCCACCACTCACACAGCAGTAGCAGCCTACTATATAGACAGATTATCATCAGCTCTGCAGGTCATTATAGTAAGGCGAGAAAAATGTCATCATCAGTATGCTTTACTCTATCTAAAACACATTTGCCTTGCTGTAGCACATGAAAATGCATTTCCACGGTGGCGATGGCCACTCCTCAATCTGTATACTGTTAAATAAAAGATTGCGGAGGGTGTTAAATACACCTAAATACACCAGGCTACTTAGTTTGAGCCCTTTTAGAGAATAAAAGCCATTTATTCAGACTTGTATTTACAACAGGTGAGCCTTGTGTGTTTTATTAAGGTTGTGAATCTGTTTGTGCTTAACATCCTTCCAAGCGAATGGAGACATTTTAAGCACAAGGACTGTTGTGCAAAGTCTGAGAAATATCCTTGTGCTTAAAATGTCTCCATTTGCTTGGAAGAGAGTTAAGTAAACTTGATTTGCATAGATTGTGTTTAAGCACATTAGTCAGAAAGTAAAATATGCAATGATAAACAAGCACTTCTGTTTTTTTTTAAACTAACAGC
The DNA here is from genome assembly GCF_018398535.1 of Haplochromis burtoni. Taxonomy (NCBI): domain Eukaryota; kingdom Metazoa; phylum Chordata; class Actinopteri; order Cichliformes; family Cichlidae; genus Haplochromis; species Haplochromis burtoni. The sequence goes on from NW_024582451.1 coordinate 1,101,854, forward strand.
TGTGATTTTGGTCTGACAATTTTTTTTCATGTATAGTTAGCCTTCCCTGGATAAATAAAACCTTATTAATAAGACTGCATAGCTCTAAACATTTTTATTTTAGCATTTTTTATTTTATGTGGGGGACTGTGACTCTGAGTGCTGTGCTGATGATAATCCCTGTTCTAGGACAGATACACTATGGACAAACGCACCTATGCATTACACTCACAGGAGCACCATGGAAGCCCATGCCATGAAGCTTCTGGCACATAGATTTGGTGCTGATGTTAATGCCAGCGGAGGTTTGGCGCTCAGCAGTTGGTGACTTTTACGCACTGTGCACCTCAACATTCAGCGACCAAGCTCTGTAATTTACGTGGTCTGCAACTTTGTGGCCGAGTTGTTGTGACTTTTGTTACTTTCACTTGGCAATAATACCATTTATGGAATATCTAGAACGGAAGAAATTTCACAAACTGACTTGTCGCTATGGTGGCATCCTATTACAGCATCATGCTCACATTATTTTACAAATGTTCGAAAAAGCCGACTGCGTTGCTATGTGCTTGACTTTATACACCTGTGGTCATGGGACTGAAAACATCTAAATGAAAAAATTAGCTGTTGTGCTCTAATTCTGTTTTCCATATAGTGTAGGTGTGTTCAGTCAGCTTGTTTTGATGTCCAAGACTTTAAATACATCTTGTCAAGATACTCACTTTGTAGCCTTTGGCTTTGGTGCTCCCAGCTTGTACATTACAGCCTGGCATCACATTTAAACACACTGGGTAAGCCTCTTGTTTCCAATTGCAGGGTTAATGGTGTGAAAGGACATATTTAACCTAAATACCAACCTCATTCTAAACATAACTAAGGATTTTCTTTTCTTATCAATATTTAATCACAGAGTAAAAGTGAAAGTAAAAAGCGAGAGAAATCAAAACTAATTGGTGAGTTTTGAAAAGAAGTTAAATCTAGTTAAAAACACAAACTCTGAAGCAAGAGGTAGTCTCCAGGGTAACAAACTTCTGGATGCAGAGATGCTTGGCATCCATTATAGCCGTCAGTGCGTCGTGGGATTGATCCCAAAGCATACCTTGTGCATATCTATGTGACTCCAGCACCATCTGACAGCACGGCAGTATTTGATGCCCTGGGATGAGACCACTTAGATTCAGTGTGATGCTCTGTGCTTTGTTAAAGATCAAAGAGAGAGCTGCTTCCTGAGCACATTTCTCTGTTCTCTCTTTTGTCATTTTGTAATAAAATCAAAATGCCCCCAAAATAATAAAATAAGTAGCTGAAAAGGGAAATTCAATCAGTCTCGCTGATGTCTATCATAGTGCGTCTCTGCTCGCCACAATATTTAAAATAAATTACCCAAATCACTGCTGGGGACACGTCCCTCCAGTCCCAGCTAAATTCTCTGCCCTTGCAATGTCTGTATTACCTATTTCTTTTAATGGGTTAAAGCTATTAAATGTAGATACTCCTAAATGCAATCATGATGCTGAATATACATCAGCAGATTTAGTCCAAATTGTTAAATCAGTTTGACGATATAGATTCTCTGGGCTTGTTGTTGCAGTGTATGAACTTTGATGGCATGGAGAGGGGGGGGTCATGCATTATGGCGAAGGGGTCGAGCTGTTATTTGATTGGATAATCTGTGGATTTAATATTTCATAATGCTCGTGAAATCCCCCGCGGCATCACAGAAAGAAAAGATTAAGTATGTGTAGATGTGCGCTCGCGTCACTGTGACCGTCAGGAGCCGACGGAGCATTGTTTGGATGACTGTATATATAATATCTGCATGGCGTGTTTGGACATGGAGCGCAGGGGGAGCAAGAAAAATCCAATAGCAAAAACACACAGTGGTGAAATGGGCTGTTGATCAGGCAGGTTTGAATGCGTGTTGTCTGTGCACAGTATGGGACCGTTTTTGTAAACAAGCCTAAGAGAGAAAGGGGAGGGGAGGGGAGCAACAGGAGGAGGAGGGGAGAGAGCAAATTACTGTAAAGTGTGTGTTAGTGGTTGAGGTTTAGACGGAGATATTTTTCTCCCTGCTTCTGCATCTGCTCTCGAGGCAGCGCCAACATTCAACAGGCACGAACGAAGCCGCTACCATCCCTTTTTCTTTTTTCTTTTTTTTATTCTTTCATCTTTCCTCCCCCTGCTCGTCTTCTCCCTTCCTCCACTGCACATCTAATCCCTCTATCTCTTGACCTAGAAGCACCCTTTGTCCTCCTCATTTGTTTTCCACCCGTCTCTTTTGCAGGTTGTTCAGGGCAACCTTGTTTACCTGATGTGGGGGTTCTCATCTCTGGGGTTGTCATGACGATGGCCATGTGAGCATGGTCTTTATCAGACCGGCAGCCGGTTGCTGTGCAGATCTGAAGTGGCACAGCCTTGATGGCCTCCACTTCTCACTGTTTTTCCTCTTGTATATTCTAATTCCAATCTCCTGAGCCATCTGCTGTGCTTCTCCTTATCACCACCACCACCACGGCCTTCACTATTTGTCTTCCCACAGTGAAATATGGGCCATGCGGCTTTTTATAAGCATCATTCAAACATGTCAATCAAACTTGCCACTTAATTTAATGCCATTAATTCATAGCATTGACTTAAGGTGCTTTAAGAGAGAGCTAACCCCAAAATAGCTTCTATTTCTAGTTATCTATCTATAGATGTCTGTATCAATGTGTGGAAGAATCCTTCCTGCTATGATTGAGTGGCGTGCAATAACTGATAGCTCAGACACTGAGTGACTGTCAGTATCTACAAGGGTATTAAAATTATGAATAAAAAAAATAAGGTGGAATTTTGGTAGAATAGCTGGTTAAACTTTGGTCTGGTCAAACAACATTTTCTTATATATGCTAATCTGAAAATCCTGGTGGAGCCTGCACCTGTTCAGGATTTGACATCCCCTGTCCAGCATCAAGATTTTCCTTACTGACATGTCAAAGGAGTTATTAGGAGTTTCTTACATTGCACATACTGGCTTGGGTGGTTATATGTTAAGATAATGATGATAATAGTGAGAATCACAGAAGCTTGTAGATGTAGATGGATCTCAGATCAGTCAAAACAAAACAAGCAGCAGCACCTTGTTTAGCATGTTGGTCCACCATCAGTTTTCCTTCCTTCACAAGTTTTTCCATATGCACATGCACAAACACATTGATGTTCTCTCAGTCTGACAAGCTATAGCCACTGCTAACGGATGACTACTGACACATTGAGAGGCTCACGCTAGCATACTAGCATCTGACAGGATGTGTGCATTAATGAACTCAGTAAATGCTTTCCTGATGAGTTTATAGTCTCAGACATTAGTTTCATTGTTTACTGAACACAAGATGATCATCATGACTTTGATTTTTGTCTCTATTAAAGTCTAAAAGAACGTTGAAGCAGAGATTTTTTGAAAAAACAAACAAACAGTGGTATCACAAAAGCTATGCTTGTCTTTTTATGAAGTTTACGGCTGTAATGTAGTGAATGTAGACAGTAAAAAGAAAATGCTTCCAACATAAAACTGCTCACAATAAGGTTTGTGGATTCTTATAATAACCAGGCCAAAGCTGATATCTCAGTAACTGGGCAGTTCACACTAAAACAGTACAGATCCATTAATAGCATGGTGCGTTCTTTAGAAAGGTGTATGTGTGAAGAATAAAGCAAGAATACAGATTAAATCACAGCATGGGCAACAACAGCGAAGAAAAACAGTGGTAAATAAGGTAATACTTATTTTGCACAGGCTGTTGTTGCACTCTCTCCTGCCTGAGAACTGGCTGGTATAAACAAGAAACTGTGCCGATAACGTACTGTGAGGTATATTTGTCGAGCTTCACCCGGAGTACATGAATTTTAGCATGCAGACTCGGTTGGAATGATGATATCTTCTCTTTAGCATATTGTAAAAAATTTAAACTAAAAAATTATTATTCACTGCCCGCCAGAGCAAGACCTCCATTTGCTTAGCTGATTGGAAGATGGTTTTTTGAGCCTTCCCCTCCATCTACTCCATCATCCTATTAATTGGTACACTCGATTAGACTGCTCTGAATGAGAAGACACGGGGGCCTTGTATAGCAGGTGCTGGGGATATTTCAGCTCGTGGTTCAGCACAGATGTTTGTTCATGCGGGTCCTCGCGACACCAATCAATAGTGTCTCCTGGTGACTGATCACAGTGGATCAATCAGTGACACAGGATCAGCGACTGGCTGAAATGTCACCAGCTCCATAATTAAGACCTTCATTAAGCCAAAGTTAACAGAGTGTCACTCTGTTGCTCTCACCTCGACTCATCACCCTTCCTCTCTTCGCATGCACATCCCCCACCTGACTCCTCTCTTCCATATGCCCCCCCCCTCCCAAATCAAACCCAATCCCGCTCTTCTTCCCTTTTTGCTCTCCCTTGTACATTATTTTGCTTGCTTTCTTTCAATGGTCCTTTTCATGCTTGATACATTTGAAGGACAAGCTGCTGTTTCGTCTGGAGGTTGAATAGTCGGATAGCCAGGAAGAGGACGGCGAAGCGGCCTTTTATGAATAGCGAAAAAGGTCACTTAATGTAAAGTGTGTGCGTGTTCCCTGCTTTTTCTTTCGCGTTTTTGTTTGATATTCCTCCCTCTCGACATCCGTCTCTGCCTCTGTCAGGCTCAGAATCTCTCTCTATTCTGATGCTGCGTGCTCCTTTAATCCAGATTAGCTGGCGAGTGTTCTTAATCTTATCACTTCCCCAATCCCGCGTGGGTGTGTGCTTTTCCTGGTTTTGTGTGATAGGGGGAGAGGGAACGATAGACGGCAGGATTAGAGCTGATTCTGAGAGAGAGACTCGGAGAGAGGAGGTGGAGCGAGAAAGAGAGACTGTATGACACTGCAAATGTAATATCACACATATCGGTGTCAGCTGTGGCCTGTTGGAGTCGAGTTGGCCCAATAAAAGGAAAGGAGAGAAATTGGTGTGTAAATATAAACGACTGGAGTACAGACCACATTTGCAAACATCTAAACAAGCACAAATGTGTACTACAGTTATAATTGCATTTACATAAATGGTTATATAAAGCACACAAACATGAATATCATCTTTTGTCATTTACATAACAGCAAGGGGCACATTTGCCACATTAAAACTCCAATTTGTGCCAGTTATTTCCATACTTATATGCTTTTTGCCATGTTAAAATGAATGCGTTTTTCTTTTTGTTGATTAGCCCTGACCTGCATTTAAACCGACTACGTCATCTTTTTCCAGATGAACCGCCCAATCCAAGTGAAGCCTGCAGACAGCGAAAGCAGAGGGGGTAAGAGACACCTGTCCCCAACCCAGACACACAACACCTGTTCAAACATAAACACCTCCAGAAATATCAGCGATAACATGTCAGTTAGTCTTGCAGTGACATTAAAACACCTGCACGAGGTAAGTGCTTGAGTGGAGGATGCGTTAAGGGAAAGTACAGCGGTGCAGCGCGATGATTGGGACTGTAAGTTGACAGCAAGATGTAAACGATTGGCACGTTTTTCTGGTTTTCACCCACGGACATGCTTTTGAGGTCAATCGGTGATTCTGAACATCTTTGTTTTAGGGTTTCGCTCACTCACACTGCATAGTTAGTAGGATAAGTGGTTACAAAAATGGATAGATGGTTTAAATGGTGTGCACTGATATGACAGTTATATATGTGATAGATCTCCTGTGCCTCACCATAAATCACAAATTATCTTTTGACACCGTGGCCTTGCACTGGTTACCGCAAAATCGAACGCAGAGATAACGGCACAGTTTGAGGCAGTTAGCGGCGCCATAATTTTCTGATTTATCAGCCAGGAGATCATGGTTTGCGTCCTGTGGTGTTGGTTAAAAATGTGCCTCTTCCAGCTGCACTAAACAAAGACAAGCTGCCATAACCCAGAGTGTCATGCACCGTCACCATGGACACAATGGAGCTGATGTTTTATTAAAGTTCTGATGTTAAAGGCCCCTTATTTCCTAAAAGATGCAATCTGCACTGAAAATATGACAGATTTTATCAGGCCTTCAGCAGATTATTGTTCAGACTGAGTAGACGGCTCAGCTGCCTGTCAAGATGGATGTTTTGCTGCTGTCAAACTACACCTGTACATCACACACTGCACACAGCCACTTACGCTATCATAAAAGAAAACACTGGTAGGTTTTGACAGGAGGTATTAAAGATACTTCATCTCTCATACCTCATATCATTTTACATTACCATTGCTGATTTTCAAAGCATAACACTAGCTCACTCTCCCTTTAGGGTTGGGTTTGTTTTTAGTCATAATCTGAATGGAGAATTTTCAGAAACCAAGAGATGTTGCTTGTTGATTTTTAGACTGTAATGTTTACCAAACCCTAAGCCCAGATGGGCTGCCGGTGACCTGGTAAACGCTCTCACATGTGTCACATCTGACTTCATCCAGATGCAAATTTTAAAGATAACCAAATCAATAGAGACTGCAGGACTACGTTTAAACTAGTAATTAAGAAAAGTACAAAGGGTATAATAAGCATCTGATCACTTAACCTCTTACCCTCCATCGAGACACCCAGCTTGAGTTAGGTTGGTGATTTTGGTTTGGGTTTATTCAGTGTCCACGCATTTTTATACCTAGCTATAAAACATTTAGGAACAGGAAAAACAAACATGTCAAAATGTGTGAGAGTGCATTTAAAATGTAATGTAATCTGTTATTTTCTTAAAATCTGGCTATCTGGGCACTGGTTTAGCTGGGTGGAGTGGGCTGCCCATGTGCTGTGGGGATGACGTAGAGCCTGGGTTCAGATCTGCCCCGGGGCCATTTGTGCATCTTCATGCTGGGTTTCTTGTCTTCTCTCCACTACACTGTTCTATCACAATAAAGGGTAAAAAAAAAAAAAAGATAAATAAATAAAATAAGTCTATTTAGCTTAGGGCTAAAATAAAAGTTACCCCTAACCCTACACACGTGACTTAAAGGATCCTGATATTAACTAAAACTTGAAATTTGCTTCAGACACAGTAGCCGCTGCATCACATGTGCTAGGTTTTTGCAAGAATGAAGTTAAAATATGCAACGCTCCAGTTTTTGTGCTGTTGGAAAAGCTCTCACATCTGAGTCGACATCCAGGAAATAATCCAAGACTCTTTCTCGCAGCATCCACTGTCTCTAATAGGCCTGTTTTCACTGGAGTTTGACGTGCCACAGTAGGAAAAGCACAGGTGTAGATAATAAAATTAATGATGGCTGAATGCCATTTAGCTGCTTCAGTTTCAGGGTTCTGGTATTGTGCATGCTGGCTCCCTGTCACACTGTGGCAAATCAAAACGCCTGCTGTGAAAAGGGCCCATTTTCCTAAAAGTCAGTCCAAGTTTTTAACATTTTGAACATGTGATTTTAGATTCTATGCCAGTAGCCTGAAGGATCAACACTTTAGATTTTTTTTTTTAGCTCTTTAAAATTCACAAAACAGTAATAGAAATCCTTTGGTTTCCTTTTAGTATCACAAGACAAGAAGCATGCAGATGCAGGCATTTGTTTATATGCTGTTTTTTTATATATATATATATAAACGCGTGATTTTTTTCAGTTTTTTATCTGTTTTCTGACACTGATTGGCTCACAGCGTAGTGAGCAAATTCTGTGCTTTTCATCAGCCAATACCCAAACCCTCCCCATCAACACACCACCCAGGCAGGTGTTTCTAATCAAACCACATTATCGTCTGCAATCTTCTTGACATTTAGGCTGTATGTAGGTTTGCAATAAGGATAATGGCACGTTCGCTGTGACTGATTGTATCTCAAGCTTCAAGTCTCTGACATTTGATTATCATACGGAAATAAATTGGAAAGAAATGGCATCACGAACAGTTTTGGGGGGAAAAAAAATAAAACAAAACATGTATCACTCGGTTGTTCTTTCTGAGAGTAATCTGCAGGAATGTAAGGCGCGCGCAATTTGTAGTGAATGGGCTCAAACATGCAGAATCGCTGGTCTGATCCTTCACAGACAGGGACAGACGGAGCAGCTTCTCTGACCACACAGAGGGTGACAAACATTTGAGTCACCGCCAGATGCTGTTTGTTGTGCCGTTCATGTTACTGCACTCTGGTGGTGCTCCGAAGTACAGCAGGCTAACGTCCAGCCCTCTTTGTAACTGCTTGTCACCCTGTTGTCATTTTCTGTTATTCGTGCATGTACAGTGACATGGTGCTTCTCCCCCCTACCTCCACCCTCTCCACCCCTCCCCGCACGCTTTCACTTGCATTACCTTTCTCACAAATACATCTCTTTCTCCCCCCCGTCTTTAATCTCACTCACATTACCACACATTACCCTCCTTTCTCCCTCCCATCCTGGTAATCTCCTTCCCCTTAGAAGACAGGAAGCTGTTTGTGGGCATGCTGGGAAAGCAGCAGACGGACACCGATGTGAGGAAAATGTTCGAGCCATTCGGCAGCATAGAGGAGTGCACGGTGCTCCGCGGGCCTGACGGTACCAGCAAAGGTAATAATGTGAAATCATGCCATGTGAAACAAATCCAACATCAAGGCTGAACATTCCCTCCACAACATGCACAGTCCCAGAACGATATCTAAATCTGGATTCGTTTTTTTTTTCTTTCTTGGAAGCATTGTTATTTTATTCTTTTCACATTTGAGCAGCATATTTGAAAATATGACAGAAAATGTCCTGCATCACAGTACTCAAGAGTCCTTTCAGAAACTCCTGAACTAACTTCCAAAGTCAATTACTTCATAGTCTAGCTGAGGATTGCCTCTGGTAAAATATTCATGCAAATCTGCGCATATTTTTAGATTAATCCTTATAACAAGCAAACAAACAGGCAAACTAATGCAACCATGCACATTACATCCTTGGTGAAGATAACAGACAACCTATGCAAAGCTCTGATGGCTGACCGGCGCTCCTCAGCTAAACAGGTGGAGCTATAAAGTCTAGGAAGTCTTACTAAATATAAAATTATGGTGAGCAATGGCTACATGTTATTCTGCTTTTATTATACCACTCTTTGTCTCCATGGTTGTCCCTGCATCATTTAATATCTAGCAAGACTTCCTGGACTTTGTTTATTTGATAAACGTCAGACGTATTACAGAAAGATACAGTATTATTCACAGAAACAACACATTAGCAGCAAAACATTCATCCATCTATGTTCATTAGGTAAAAACTGTTCTCCCCTCACATTTAAAGAGCTACAAATATGAATTTTGACTGTGTTTACTTTTAAACTCCCTGCTGGTCCTCCCCTGTCCACAAACTCTACTACTCTACTCTAAATAGTCTGAAACCTCATCGTTTAAACATTTAAATACTTAAATATTGCTTAAATGGATGCAATTAGCCATGTCATATCTTATTTCTATTACCCCCGATGGCTTAGCTACTTAAAAACCTTAGCAATAATTCATATTTGTCCCACTGAATAAAATCATCAGCACTAAGATGATTTTGCTAAGCTATGCCCTCCACAATTTACAAAAGCAGCCTTTAGTCGAGCATCCTTTAAAGCCACTGGTTGCAGCCAGATTCCCGGTCACGACTGTAGAAGTGTGGACTGACTTTGTTTTACCGTTTGTATTTAAATCCGAAGAATAAAGCTCGCAGCATGTTGCAACTCCACCGTATAAATGACTATTGTCAGTAACAACAATGCTAATGATATTTTCCATGTAAATCAAAGTCCGCGACAGTTCAAACACAGAGGTTTGACTTTTCTGCGTTTGCTGCACGAGGCACGACTAATAGTGCAGTAGGTTTTATTGGTCATAGCTAATGATGCGTTTGGTGGTTTACGGGCTGTGATTGATGAAGCAATGAATGTTCTGTGGACCATGCTTAATGGTGCCACGGTAACAGATGAAATGCTAGATGCAAGATGGCTTCTAATGTATATTTAAAGGGAAGCGTTTTTGTTATAGTGTGTGTAAGTGTGTGTATGTGTGAGAGAGGGGCTGTGCTTAATGATGTGTCATTTCATGTAGGGTGTGCATTTGTAAAGTTCCAGAGCAACGCAGAGGCCCAGGCCGCCATCAACGCTCTTCACGGAAGTCGTACTCTACCTGTAAGTCCACAAAATACACTCTTTCTGACACACATACACAAGCACACTCATGCTGCACATGCAGCATGGTTACACAAATTCAAATGAACCCAGCAGACGCACTCAGATGCTCCAAACCCAGTCATTTAGAGACTCACAGGGTGACTCAGCTAATGGTCACCACTTCTCCTTTCTGTCCCCCTCCTCCACACACACTCACACACAATAGAGGACACACTCTTTGTAAAATGCGGTCATGATTTATCTCTGGAGGTCTTACTGCAGTGTGGCTTGATGTAGGGCGTCAAAATTAAAATAAAAACCTATTTGTTTATTTAGTTTACGTCAGTAATGGATCATAAAATGTGCTCGTCTAAATCAGGACACTTTAAGCTAATAATAACACGAACGTAAGCCTTTATTAAACACATCCATCCAACACATCCAAGCAATTATTTTTCAGACCTTTTCTGGGTCTCTATGCTCTCTCAGGCAGTTTAAGTTTAAGCATAAAAAAGGTCATTTCACGCATTTAGAGTACGGTCTCAGCTCCAGCTCAGTCACTCCAAGGAGTGTTTTACCTTTATTTGAATCTGTAGAGGATCTAATTTGATGATTGTTATCATCATTCTGCTGCATCGCAAAACTTTTAGCTGGACGGTCACCTAGGCACCATCGTGTGAGAGGCTTTATGGGATTTCTATTTCCCCCTAGGTGATGGCGAGCTGTCAGGTTTCCCATCTCTTCACTGGTATTCATTATCCTCTCTTTAGGACATAAGTAGCGCTAGCTGCTCTTCAGAAACATTTCAAAGTTTTCTTTGTTAGTCCACAATAACATTTTCGAGTTTCTAAATGGCAAACTCCAGTCATGGAGCCATGGGGTTGGGTTTTTTGGATGGGTTGGGGGGGGAGGCAGTAGCTTTCTCTGTGTAATGCTCCATGCAGCCATGCACTGTGAGGGAGAATGGGAAATGAACATAGAAGTTAAACAGCTCCAGTGACTCATTTAAGCCATCAGTTTCTTATTTTGGGCTTCTTTTTTTTTTACTTCAGTGACTACTCTGGGTTTTTCCTTTGGAGTCATTTAGCTGTGCACCCGCAGGCCTGAGTCATCGGTTTGTCAAACTGTGGACTGATAAATGTTTTTGTTTTATTTTGTTTTTTTTCTAAGTTTACCTTGCAGCCTTTTGCAGTTTTACTCGAATCAATCATTTCCGATCTTGTGTTTTCAGAGATCTATTTTTCAGATTAAAATGTTCACTTAGCTCTAACCTCCAATCTTATTTGATGATGGCACAAACCGCTTTTGTCAGTGTCATTAGCCTTGAGCTCCACAAACATCCCTCTAGACACTACACTGAGTCTTTGAGTGATGCATTCATTGTGGAAAATGCATGTGTAAGGTAAAAATATTGGATTCTAACCAGTTTTGTTAGGATGCAGTAAGAAATGCTCAGAGTAGTGGTGGTAACAGTGGTAATCTTTCCACTGTGCGTGTTTTAACCTCTTGCTGATGTTGAGCGTTGATGCTAAAAGCATCGGACAGATGGAGTTTTGATTTTTCTGCCTTTTCCTCCGCAGGGCGCCTCGTCCAGCTTGGTGGTAAAGTTTGCAGATTCTGAGAAAGAGCGAGGGCTCAGACGGATGCAGCAGGTGGCCTCCCAGCTTGGAGTCATCAGTCCCATGACCCTGCACCTCGGGGCCTACAACGCCTACACGCAGGCCGTGAGGAAGACCCGCAGACATACACATCTCACCCAAAACACACACTATCTGTCATGAGAGCACTACAACATGTTGCTGAAAATATTTATTCTGATCCCAAAATATCAAAAGTGAACTGTTTTTGTGTAATTTCTTTTAATGCTCTATCCTCTGCACTTTGTTTTCTCTATCTGGCTTTCTCATCATCATCTTTGAGCTATCTTAGTGCGATGGAAGATATAGGCACAGAAACCATCCTTTAATCCCCCCAAAAAAACATAAAAGAAAAAGCTACTCGAGAGACGCTTGAGTTGTAATGTTCTATTCAAGCATTTTATACTCAGAATTTCAATCCAAAAGAGATGTCTCATATGATATTAAGATGATTATAATTGGGAGGGGAAAAAAATCTCAAATAACAATATAAAGTCATCGTCGCTAATTGACCATTTACTGCAAATGGTTTCAGATTTGCCTCATTTACAGTTGTTCAGATTATGATGTTTAACGAGGCCTCTCGAGACTTTTACTCATGATTGATGTGTTTGTAATTTAGTAAGAAAAAAGGTCACATAAAAACAAAATTTAAAAAAATGCTCAATGGAAGGGTAATTTAGAGAAATTGCAGGTAAAGCTCCAAGCTAGACAAAAACGAAGGCGGGGTTCAATAAAATTCTTTGTTTACAGCTCAGAGATGTGAATGAAGAAATGATCCAATCCACTGAATGTGTTTTGATTCCAAGCTTGTCAGTTTCTCTTATCGGGGCTGGCACATATTTCTAACAGTTGCATGTTGCAAAACTGTGACGTCAGACTCGTGGCTTTTGCACGACTGAGTCAGATGCGCGCCTTCTGTTTCTACACGGTGTTCAGACTCAGAGATAATAAAGCAGCTCTCTCGATGCTGCCACAGTCTTCCCACACAGGAAACCGAATAGGAATCAGGAAGGGAATCGATAAGGAATCTGACCTATAAGAAGAATCAATAATGCCGCTGGGTATCGATAAAGTCTTGTCAATATGAATCCTTATTACAGCTAAGGTGAAGAGCACACAACGTGAACTAAAGACTAATTATTCCCATGATTTGATCGTAATGAGGGATTATAACCATCAGGAAGCGATTTTTCCCGATGAGTGAGGTCACTAGGCAGAGTGCTCTGCGGTGCTTAGATGTACCCTTCAAACATATAGATTCATGTTTTCTGTTTTATTAAAGGGAAACATAAAACAACAAAAACAAGAGAGAAAAGGAAGAAACAAAGGGATTTAAGTAAGAACAGGGAATTTTCTTTTCTCTTTTTTTTGTTCTCAATGACTGCTGGTGGAGTCAGGATGGGTCAGAGCACTGATACTTGGGAACGTTATAGTATATTTTCTTCCCCCTCTACAGCACTTATTTATTTCTGCGTCCTTTAAAGTAAGACTGTTGACTCAAGCCATCACATGGGAGGTCACTAGACTCTGGAACAACCCCCATCAGTCCCCCATCTGTCCCCTTTCTAGTCCCTTGGGATCCCCCAAAGCTATTGGAGGCTGGTCTGACTTAGTCTCACCAATGAGATCCATTTATTAGGTGAATTAGTTAGATAAATAAGTAATGGAGATAATAATTATCATCATTTAAAATAAATAAGTCAAAGAGAACCTATTATACTCATTTCCATCTTCACATTTTAATTCCTGGAGTTTATTACAGCAGCTTTGTGCTGCCTCTCCATTTATCCTTTCTCTTGCATAAACAGTGTTAACTCTGATCTTTGAATCTTTTATTTCAGTCAGGTTGACTGCCCAAGTGATCACATGATTTGGGGCAGCAGGAACTTTTTTGCTTTTCAAGATTGCTATAACCTTTTTTGACATCATATAGAGCCGACAGTTGGAATAAAAGAAAACAGAAAACAACAAATATGTGTCTACTGTTAAAAATGTTATTACAGGCTCTTTGTGTTCTTGTAGGGTCTTTACCTTACAATATAAAACAGCTTGAGGCGAGTGTTGTTGTGATTTGGTGCTTTATAAATAAAATTGAATGGAATTGAATTAAAAATATTAGATTGCTGAGTTGAGCGTATAGATTTTCAACGTAAGGCCTACGGGGCAAATTGGAGTCCCCATTATAACTCGTTTTTCAATTCACTAAATAAAAGTGACCGATGTTGCAGATGCATCTATTAAAAGCAGTAAAACATGTTATTTTACTCTCATATAGACAAGTGTACAGGGCAATAAACAAGCCTTTTGCCAAGCTGATGTAGTTGGTAATGTCAGTTAATTTGAAAATAATACAAACACTTCAGGAAAAGAAGAGTTATGGGCCTATTACTGCTTATTCATTTCATCTGATAAATATAATTGATTGTTAATTTGGTGACCTCTGCCCTCTGTCATTCTGCAGAAGTCCACGAGATGAAATGTTGAACATTTTGCTTCGCAGTAAATGAAAATAAATGTCTGTGTAATTTAGATTGATGTCAATATTAATAACAATAATAACAGTCAAATGTTAATAATAGTGAAAAACAGGAGAAAAAAAATATACATCATCAATCATCAAATATTGCTTATTGTTTTCTTATTGAGGCTCGGGTCTGGAGATGTCACAGTAATATTAAACACATCAATTTTAGTGACTGAATCTCATTATTGGAGCACGTTGATGAGGGAAATCTGAACAACGTGAGTCATTTCTAATCTGCACAAATCGCTCACTAAATGTCTGATGACGAGCCTCTGCACCAGCATGCTTTAAAAGTCTGCTGGTGTTTCTGTACTTTACAAGTCTGAGAATACACACTAATGGCCTCTGCACACCGAAACACGGACTCCGAACTTACTCTAAATGTCAGTTTTGCCGACTCCTGCTCCTCAATCCATCACAGCATCTCTCTCTCTGTCCTCCAGCTGATGCAGCAGCAGGCCTTGGTGGCGCAGTCGGCCTACCTCTCTCCTGTTGCCACCGTGGCTGCAGTTCAGATGCAGCAGCTCGCTGCCCTCAACCCCAGCAGCATCATTGCCACGCCGATTGCATCCATCACCCCGTCCTCAGGTAATGAGAGGCAGAGATGTCTGGCCTTGATTAGATTTCTGCCTGAAGTATGAGGGCGGATATACAAGGAGAGGTGGACCAGAGAGGACAAAATTACACACATCTATTCTGTATTTTTTTTCATTCTGTCTCAAAGTTAACTCTTACTTTTTAAGGTAAAATAGGAGTAGGAGATGTATTTCACTTACTTATACAGTTTATATATAAACTGTATATTTAAATAAAGGTGGAAATTGCCAGGATAAGCGAGCAATTCACCTGCTTTTGAAACCAACCTTAAGTGATCGTTAGATTCAAAATTTTCAACCCTTAAAGTTGCTGCGTGGTTTATTTAAGACTTCTGAAAACTGGTAACAGTCTGCTGGCTACGGTTCACTCTGTTTAAAGGATCGTTTCTATGTAACGATGATACAAAACCTCAAATTTGATTGAAAGTAACTAATCAGTCAAACAGCTGTCATTACATTTGCGTCAGAGGTTTCTATTGGTGCGTGAAAGTACGTGACATCACCACCCTCCTCTCACCCACTGAAACAATAGAGATCTTTCATGCACAGTAACCGCAAATCCACTTTCAAATCTCATAAACTCATATTTTATTTAGAGTAGAACAAATGAAATATATCCAATGTTTAAACTGTGCAAAAAGTGCAAATTCTAAGAAAAAAAAAAGAAGCTCATTTTGAATTTGATGGCAGCAGGATGTCTCAAGAAAGTTGGGTCAAGGCCATGATTATAACTGTGTAGCATCCCCTCTTCTTTTAACAGCAGTCCGTAAACATCTGGGAGCTGAGCAGACCAGCTGTTGGACATTTGGAAGATGAATGCTGTCTCATTCTTGTCTGATGGAGGATTATAGCTGCTCAGCAGTCCAGTTTTCCATTTTAAATGAGCTTTGGCCCAGGGAAGATGAGTGTTTCTGGATCATGTTCACAACAAGCCTCTTCATTGCATGATAGAGCTTTAACCTGTGTTCACAGACAGTGATTTCTGGAAGAATTCCTGAGGCCGTGCTGTGATTTCCATGACAGAATCACTCCTTTTTTTAATGCAGTGCCAGAGTGCCCAAAGATCATGGGCATCCAGTGCTGATTTTTGTCCTTTGCACACAGAAATTTCTTCAGATTCCCAGACTCTTTGGATGATATAATGTACTGTAGATCATGAGATCTTCAGAGTCTTCGCAATTTTATGTTGAGGAACATTGTTCTGAAATTGTTCCACAATTTGTAGACCTCTGTCAGTCCATCTCCTGAGAAACTCTGCCTACTAGCCTGTTGTGAAATGTTCCTTTTTAGTACAACTTACTTCTCCATCCTTTTGTTGCACCTGTTTTGTTAAGTTGCTGCCATTAAATTCAAAACAAATTTTTCTAAAATGGTTTTCTCAGTTCAAAAATGAGATGTTTTGTATGTTCCACTGCAAATGTTTTATGAGACTTGCAAATCATTACATTCTGTTTTTATTTATACTTAACAGTGTCCAAACCTTTTTTTTTTGGGGGGGG
>NW_024582451.1:1118212-1154334 GCF_018398535.1 Haplochromis burtoni
GGGGGGGGGGCACTGTGTTTCTAGGACCTATAAAATAGAAATTAATGCTGTTACTTTGAAATCATCTGCAGGTACCAGCACTCCACCCTCCATCGCAGCTACACCCGTTCCTGCTCTGCCTCCACCAATCGCAGTGAACAGCTACCCCTCTGTGCCAGCACCACCCAATGGCCAGCCAGCTACAGAAACCCTGTACACTAACGGGGTTCATGCCTATCAAGGTACAGGCATCGCATCCTACACAGATTATAGCTGTATCCTCAGATTCACAAACCTCTTGTGTAGCATTCATATAACATTAAATATATCAAATAACATTCATGACTTTTTTTTTTACTATGCTGTAAGTTGTTAACCACATGTTGACTGTGTTACAGCTCAGAGTCCTGTGCTGGACCCCCTGCAGCAAGCTTATACAGGCATGCAGCACTATACAGGTGAGAATCAGGATTTACAGTGGCACGCATGTCCAATATAACTTAATAAATTCTTAATAAATAACCATGCATTTCTAGAAATGTATTTGTGGTAGAGAAGTCCTTGTTTTGTGTTAGAACAGGGACAATTACAAACTTTAAGTGATGTTGGACTCTGTTTAGTAGATTTAGATTTAAGTAAGAACCTTTTCAGGTTACGAATGCAAATTGCAAACTTACAATCAAATGCAGCTGCAGTACCTTTTGGATGTCAGAACTGCTGCATGTGCAAAGAAGAAACTCTCATTCAAAGTCAACACATGCACATATATTACAAAGTGTAAATAACCTCCAGCAATATAAAGTGAGTCACACATCACAAACTTTATGCAAAACATAGCCCAGTTTTAGCAAACCTGTAGGTGGGGATGCAGCTCTGTCAGATGTTTTAAGTGAAAAATGATTAGTGTGCAGTGTTCTGCTTGCATCGCCACCGCTCTCGGCTCACCTGTTCCTCCTCTCCATCAGCCACCTACCCTGCTGCCTATGGCCTGGTGGGACAGCCGTTCCCTCACCAGCCCACGCTGGTGGCCCAGCAACCTCAGCAGCCGCAGCAGCTGCAGCAAAGAGAAGGTAAACTCAAAATGGGGTTTTACATGTTTGGCTAATTTACCACAAATCAAACAAACTTTACATCACAGAAAACCACCAAAATGCTCTGCTGTTTAGGGAAATGTTGACCAAATGTTATCAGCCATTTAAACCGGCCACTTTGTTAGGTACACCTTGCTAATAATGGCTTGGACCATGTTTACCCTTCAAAGCTACCTTAATTCTTCATTTGATACAATCAGCAAGGTGCTAGTAAAATATTCCTCAAATTTGTTTCATTATAGCATCACACAGTTGCAGATTTGTCAGCTCTACATCCATGATGAGTCTCTCATCCCAGACGCGCTCTATTGAACTGGGATCTGGCAGGTCATTTGAGTGCACTGAACTCCACCCATTTTATAATTTGAGCTTTATAACTAGTGTGTGATCCTGCTGGAAGCAACCATTAGGAGATGGGTACACTGGAAACCTACCAACTGAAAGTTAGAGCAGAAATCAAGACTCATCAGGCAACCTTTATGTGGTACAGTTCACACAGGCTCATTGGGGAAATTATTATATAAAATAATGATATATAATAAACTTTGAAAGCACATTGGTGTGTTGCAGCAAAAAATCAGATTTGTAAAGACTGCTCCTTAAATCTGTATGTTTTAATATGCACACAAAAAAGGATGAGATAAACATTGCAGACAAAGTCTGTGTAGCTGGAGGTAGTTTGGCACAGAATTATATGAAAACAGAGGAAAAAAACTGCCATTTTCACTGACCGCTTAACCTGTGTGCATCTCTATGGCTGCCCTGTCTTTGTGTACAGGTCCCGAGGGCTGTAACATCTTCATCTACCACCTGCCACAGGAGTTCACTGACTCTGAGATACTGCAGATGTTCTTGCCCTTTGGAAACGTCATCTCTGCAAAGGTCTTCGTCGACCGTGCCACCAATCAGAGTAAATGCTTTGGTGAGTCACTTTGACGGTCACAGGTGTCTCTTTCTTTCCTGCACAGAAAGAAATGCTGCTGTGATATAACACTGCCTTTTATTTCTTTTTTCTTCTTAGGGTTTGTGAGTTTCGACAACCCATCCAGCGCCCAGACTGCCATCCAGGCAATGAACGGCTTCCAGATTGGCATGAAGAGACTGAAAGTGCAGCTTAAGAGGCCCAAGGATGCCAACAGGCCTTACTGAAGGAGGTGAGTTTCTATATATCGACACATTTGAGGAGTTTTTTGGGGAGGAGGAAGCTCAAGGGAGGGATTGATAGACAGCTAGAACTGTGTGTGCAAGCTAAGGAGACAGAGTGGATGTAATTGGGGGGTAAATGGCTGTCTTTCATGTGGAACCAAAGAAGTCAATAACCCTACAGTAGATTAACTTTAATGAGGTGAAAGCACTAAGAATACCATCAGTCTGAAACAGGATCAGAAGATACCTTTTGTTGTGTAAAAGTGGCTTGTTCTGGTTTTTTTGCTCACTCTGTATTGAGAAGTAGATTTTATTTTATTTTATTTATTTAATTGTTTTTTTTAATGGGTTCAAATGTTGTCTAACCAGTGTTCTGTCACAGGGTTGAATGCCTACTGCTGTCCCTCATTAATTTTTTTCTTTTTACTTTCATTTTATTGTTTTTGTGCTGTGCCATATGTGCCATTTTTCCTGAGAGAAAGAGAGAAAAAACAAACAAACAAAAAAACGCCACACCACTCTCAAGACTGTCCCGTCCATACATATATGGTGAAGACGTGCGTCGCTATGGGTACAGTTGCCTAGCAACCTCTAAAACCTACTACCTCCCCTTCCTTCTCACTGCGTTGTAAGTTAATTGGCCTGTGTTGGTTGGTTGCTGTGGCGATATTGCCTGTGATGGTTGCCATTAGCAGTTTGGTTTTTTATTTCTTTTTTGGGGGGGGTTTGGGCCGTTGCCTTGATTCACCATGCTCAACTGCATGGCGGGTTACTGTGGCGACCATGAACTGTGTTTGGTGTGCTGTGAGTTTCCTCTTTTATTATTTTATCCTGGTTTTAATCCTTGCAAACACTGATCAGTAATCGTCAATTACCTCAGCATCTGTAAGCAACTGATTATCATGACATGCTGTTTGCCTTTAAAGTCCTCTAAAAGCTTCAGTGCTAAGAGCTAAATTAGCTGGTTGACCATCAAATATGGATACACGAGACCTCTCCCGGACATCTCTTTGGTTTTGATTGGTTTCATTTTTGTCGTCTGTCATGATTATCATTCTTACATATCCCTTCTGTTTAATTGGATGGTGTGGTAGTTTTCGGTGAGTGCGAGGTTTTCATTTTGTCGTGATTCAATTCCATGTGACTTTGTGCCTGAACTTTGTCCATGTTTATTTTATTTTTTTGTGAGGCTGAAAGAAAATATATACGTGCCCCTGTATATGGTTGACAGCAGAGTATTTATGTACGACTGACTGATCGCGTGTGAGATGAACACAGTGTTGTACGAGGTGCAATCATAAAGCTTATGAATCACAAACCATACCTAGATAAAATATGGCCAACCTGCTCTTCAAAGTCACTTCCTTGTGCACTTTTGCACATCTTTCATCTCCTGCTGTGCTAATTTAAAATTGCTCTCTGGAAGCATTTTTATTACCACTCTGTGTTGGCTTAATGTGTATTTTTAAGATGTGCTCCCTAAATCTGAGGAGCAGGGTGGCTAATGAATGCAAGGCCAAAACAATCTACCACATGGTGTATCTACCACACAATGACGGCCACCCCTCTCCCCAAATTTAGGACATGGCCTTTAATGTTCTCCCACAGATGCCTCAGAATATTACAGTTAAACTGTCCTGTCAGTTTCATCATTGGGTACAAATTAATTAGAAGCACACTCCCTTCTCCACACCTTACCTGATGCATCACTTTCAGGTTTGGAAAATGTGGAAACTGCAGTGGATCCTACGACTGTCTAATCATCAGTGATAATCGTCCACAGGATATTTGGTCAAACCTGACACTGAAAATGATTGAGCAACTCTAATGTCCATTGCGATCTAGAAAGGTCAGCAGAGCTAGAAGAGATCCAGAGTTGCTCACTCGGGTGACCCTGAAGAGGCCAAACCTAAATCTGAATTATTGAAGCCCTCGGTGGCAGCATCCTAAAACTTTGTGATCACATCTCGTGTTAGTGCGAGTGTTTTTGTGTTGAGTAAAATCTGAAAATTGTTGGTGTATGTGTGTGTGTGTGTGTGTGTGTGTCAAATGAGACACTAACTAGAAGGTTTTGGGTAAAGCTGTTTTGTTCCTGTGACACGTGCTGCTGGCTGAGGAACTACATTCCTCTGTAGGAATTCTGGGACTCCAAAAGCTAAGAAGAAATAACCATAAATAATCATAAGGTTGAAATAATACCCCCCAAAAAAAAAGTCCACCTCTTATCCAAACCAAAACAACAATCAGAGCATCTGCAGGTCATAAAGTCAAAAGTAAGAAAAAAATCATTTATCGTGCTGTAAAAAGTCTGAAACTGCTGAAAAATCCGAAAGTGAATTTTCAGGAGAGTTAAAAAAAAATTTACTTACAGAATTTTTCTAGTCCCCAGAAACAATCAGTAAATTTTAATAAAGTTTTATTCCACTCCATTTAAAAAAAAAAAAAAAATCACTTTAAACAGCCATTGACACAGTTTCCCCTTCTTCCCCTCTAATCCTCTGCGCTGTCCTTGTGTTTTTAATAGCTACAATGTATCAAATGTAAAACACCCCACAGTATTTGTGCACAGTTTTATACATACTTCACTTAAATTCACTGACGTAGTTAATATCTTTGAAATTCTGCTGTATTTAATTAGAGCTAGGCTTCGCATAGCCTTTATGATTGAGAGCAGGAGACTCATATTCATTCATGTACTGCCCTACTGCACAATTTCTCTCAAATTTAGATAAACGAAGCATAAAGGAAAAGGTCTCAGAAGGTAATAAATAGATTCTCATACCTGCAGATGTTGTGTTTGCAGCAGTTTGCTTAGAAAATATGAATTTGTGATACAAAAATGAGTTTTCCTGAGAAACTGCAGTTTAATTAAATACTTCTTTTTGTGAATGCCCCTCTGATGAAATATATATCTTATTTGTTTTATCTAAAATTTAAAGAGTTGATCCCCACCAGAATTCTTACTGTGCATGTTCTGAATTAAGTTGCCTGCAATAAAAGACGACAGACAATTTTCTAAGAGCGTGCATACACTTGCGGCAGTGTGACTGTCCCTATTCCAGCTGCATGGACACTAGTTGATTACTCAGACTCCCCCTGAGGCATCAGTGCAAGCAGTGTGTAATGCAGACACCACTTCCAAAGTCTTAAACTTCTGTGTTTGATTTCTGCGATTTGATCTAAAAATAATACTCATACTTTGGTTTGTTTTTTTCCTCTTTCCTTTTCTTCTTCCTCTGTTCCTTCTTCACCTCCCAGGAAAGTGTTCAATCAAGAAAAACCACTTGGGATGTCCCAGCCTTTTTTGGTTGTTTGACCAACCGTATAGCACAGGAGCAACACTTCACATAAAGCAGTATCACGTGTATGCGCTTTACAAAAACAAACAGCAGCAGCAGCAGCAGCAGCAGCAGTAATATCAGCAACAAACGCATCGACTGAATCAGCATCCGCAATATGAGAAGTGCTCCCGAGTTCCTATCATTCCACAGCTGGATTCATTTATATATGTACATATCTATTGTTGGCAACAAGATATACATGTTAAGAAAA
The DNA here is from genome assembly GCF_018398535.1 of Haplochromis burtoni. Taxonomy (NCBI): domain Eukaryota; kingdom Metazoa; phylum Chordata; class Actinopteri; order Cichliformes; family Cichlidae; genus Haplochromis; species Haplochromis burtoni. Next base: position 1,123,981 of record NW_024582451.1, read on the forward strand.
AGCATATCACTGATGTTATTCTACTGAACAGGGTTCTACTGTATAGTGTGATTTGTGGTCTGCGGCGTTAACAGAAGGCCAGTCTACACAGTCGGAGGCAAAAGAAAATACTACTCTGTATGATTACCATTGGTAATATTGTTATGTAGAGTTAGTTTTATTATTTATATGTAAATTTAAAAACAATGGGGGTACTTAAGCTGGAAGAGAAATGGATTTCCTCTCACTGTAAATACTTTGGTTTAAAAAAAAAAAAAAAAGGAGGACTCTAAAACTTCACCAGTTAACATTCTCTGCTGCCACAACTTTTAAAAATTAACAAAGCGGAAGGAAGGGCTGGGAATTTTTCTATCTTGATTTTTTACGTTTTAATTTATTTGGTAATCAATTTGACGGCGGGGGACATGTGACAATTTCTTTTTTAATTTAAGAAGAAGAAGAAGAAAGAAGAAAAAAAAAAACAGGATTCCTGTGGTCTTCATGATGATGAACACTACTGCTATTATAGAGTTTTTAATTACATAAATGTACCTATGGAAGTGGAAAAAAACGTTTCTTTATTTATTCTCTACAATCGCTGTTTTAAAACATATGTCTTTAAAAGAAAATAAAGTACAATTTAGAAGAAATGTCACAGTGTGAGCTCTTTTTTTCCTTTTTTCCCCTGTGAGACTAATCAAATCAAGTTTGGGCGTATGATCGTGAATGGGTTATTCTGGGAGGTTTGCTGCTCTCTAAAGGCCTAAAGAAGAATTGAAAGTGAAAAATATCTGTAATCCTCCAGAGGTTTGGTGGCTCCACTGTGGACCTAACTGACTGAAAACTACTCAAAGGAAGTTTTCCATTCATTTAATTTCCTTGTAGGGCTGCTTGAATGGACCGTCACTGGTAAATGAAGCACATTTATATACATGATTAACATAATGCCCAGATTTAATGCACATAATTTTGTCGGGCCACTTTTGGCAGCGTGATTTCTGATGACTGTGCATGCATAAATATTCAGCTCAGTTATGAAGACAAGGGAGGAGGCTGAGGTGTGTGTTTAACCACAGCTGGGGTATGCACCGAGTCTGTCTGGCACAGCCTTTTGGGTTTGGTCTGATCAGTCTAAACATGCCTTAGCCCTCTGGCATGCTTCGATTTATGAGGAGGTATTAATGCCACAAAGACGAGAAGTAGAAAAAAGCTGGAGAAAAATGTAACGTTGAGGGGGAAAATGGCTAATGTCTGAGTAGAAAGACGGCACATAAGTATGTAGAGGTAAGTGCACATTTGTTTGGGGTGTGTAGCTTTCCGGTTGTGAGTTCTGAGGACAGAAAACTCTTTATCTACTAGAGATCTTTACAGAAGCACTCAGCTGGTGCTATCGCCTGTCTGAACATGGCCTAAAGGCAGCAAATAATGAACTTGTCTGCTAAGAAGCTTGTGAAAAACACCTAATGTAAAAAATAATCTTACTTCCTTTTAAACATTATATTAATGTAGCGTACATAAAAAAATGATGTAACCAGGTATCACCAGCAGAGTGAGCTGAAGCACCACTGTTAATGGAAACTAGCCAGTTCAGAATCAGCAGTATTAGTTTTGTAGAGATTAAAAAAACAAAACAAATTTCTTTCATTTTTGCAGCTGCGACAAACTAAAATTAAACACTTCCACCTGAACTGAAGTCTGCTGCAGCACTGGTCACAACTAAAACACTGCTAAGCAGAGCGTGCTGTGTGTGAAACTGGGAAGCTATCGATTCGAGGGAATCCTCAGGTCACATTAAAGTGATACGTGTTATTATGATCTAATAATATAAAGTAGTGGGTTGGAACCCCTTTTTGTCTTCAGCGCTTCTCTTCACAGCACAGATTCAACAAGGTGCTGGAAACATTTCTCAAAGATTTTAAGGACATCACACAGTTGCTGTAGATTTTTCAGTTGCACATCCGTGATGAGACTCATGGACACGGTGCTCCATTACACTGACCTATGGTGACTTTGGAGGACATTCGAGTACAGGCGTGCTCAAGAAACCAGTTTGAGATTATTTGAGCTTTGTGAGAGGGTGTGTTTAATTCTGGAGACAGCCATCAGAGGATGGGTACACTGTGCTCATAAAGGTATGGACATGGTTGGCTGTGACATTGGCACCATGCTCAGTTGATACTAAGAGGCCCAAAGTGTGCCACGATAATATCTGCAAAATTACACCACCATCTTCACTGATACGATCTGAATGTGGAAGCAGTCATTTAGACACAGGCTGAATGCCTGTGTCTAAGTGACTCTACTACTAAAAAGAGGCGCGTTTCCGCCTCGTGTGGCACTAAACACTCCTCATAGATGTAGACTAGGCTAACGTCACTCTAAATAGCCTTCCCCCGTCTCATCCTCTTTTTACTTGATATCTACCATATCCAACCAATTACACAACCCGGCAGTTCAGCGGAAACAGCTTTAGACTACTTTGATGAAACGGGGAGGGGGAAAAAAAACACAAAAGTTATTGACATCCTCTTTGGATCCAGCTAAAATCACGACCTCAGGAGAGAGTTTAGGAAGAAAAGTGCGACACGGGCTTTTGTTTTTTTCTTGACTGAGAATGTGGCGAACTTGTGGTTGGAGGAAAGAGTAGATTACAGCTCACTGAGCGGTCAAGTTGGAGCGACTTTAATGGCGAGAACTAGCTGAAATCTCGTCAGCTGCTACAGGAACAGAGGGCGAGCAGAAGCAGAAGCAGCAGCAGCAGCATCAGAGCCGCCGCCATACATTTTAGGACTACCTGCTTACTACAAACAGCGGAGAGAGGTGAGTACGGCACCGTTACACGATGCGGTTAAGACCGTACAAAGCTCCCTCAAAACTTTAATTCCTTTACACTTAATCTCGGACGCACACACTGTTTTTCATTTCTGCTATTTTTAGACAGAAACAGGAGAGTCGCCCTCCCTGGAGCATTTACGTGAAGTTTCAGCCGGGCGGGGGAAGATACCCATGAAACTTAGCTGACACACGCCGTCTCCGGTTCACCAGTTAGGGGGACGTTCAAGTAGCTCTCGCACTTTAAGCTAGCAGGCCTTTACTTGTCCCGAATGTCGGTTGTGTTTGTTTTGTGGGAACACCGCGATTAAAAAAAAGAAGGTCATGAAAGTGTGCAAACCGCAAACAGCCGCCGTTAGGAAGTTGTTTGCTAAAGATAAACGGCCATTTATATCTCTGAGCGTGCAATTTAAGTGTCCGCAAAAGAAAAGTTTTCTAACGTAAACACTCAGGGGAGGTTAGCCTGGTTTATCTTACTCTTTTGTAGAACTCTCATCAGGCTGAGTATTATAAGTGGCACTCTCTGATAAGAGAGTTAAGAGTAGTTGTTCGGGAAACTTATTCAAGGCTCCATCTCAGTGAGTCAGACAGGCTGTTCCGCTATGTCCGGGAGACTCCCCGCTTGCACCACGCTTAATCTCATGCAGCCACTCCCTGCACACGCTTACGCAAACAGCGTAGATGGTGTCACACACTAACTGGAAAACTTTACAGAGGACGTATGAACCTCACTTTTTAGCTCCAGCTTTCAATTCTTGTGTGCTACTAGGGTAGCTTTGCAGGCCTGATTCAATTTCAAAATAATCTTTATTCATCTTATACTAGGCTTTGGTGCAGCCCTCTCTATTCATAATCTGAAACCAATTTGTAAAGCTAGCTTTCCTCTGATTGGCTTGTCTTTGGTAAACAAAGTTTGGGAAGCTGGTGGGTAGAGCCACTTCTGTAAAGTAAGGTGACACAGACTCTTTGACCTAACAGTATGTCAACCACAGATGCTATAAAAGATGGATGCAGCTTCCAGGTCAGAAAAATAAAAGCTGGTGCACAAGAGCCTTAGACCTGCATACTTTTAGTTGGCCACCAATGGATTATACATGTTGAGAGTATTAAAAAAAAGTCACTGTGAAAAATCCTTAGACCTTCATTCTACCAGAAGCTCACTGATGGCAACTGTGTAGGATGAAATGAATGATTCCCCAGTCACACAGGGGACTGGCAACAACCTGTCGTAAGTGGGTGGAAAATATTAATATGATCGAGCCAGTAGTCAAACAAGCCTATAGACTGGTCAGTGACCCACTGGCAGCCACCTGTTGCTAAGGAAAAAATATATATTCCCAACTTGTTGGCAAAAAACATCTTGTAATTGGATTCATTGGTTGATTGCTGTGATCGTTCTTTGAATGCAAGTGATGGACTTGTCTACAATTTCCAGCTATTCTCTGAGCAGTAGTGAAAGGGTGTGACACAAACTGGAAATGGAGACTCTTTTCCTTCAAAGTAAAAGCTGCAAAGTAAAAGCTGCCAACATGTTGGCTTGGCTAGCGCCAAGGCACAACTTTTACTTTGAAGTCAGGGCTCCTTGATTTTCATTTGTGTTGCACTTTTCCAAGTTGTACTACTAGTAGTTGGTGAGGATTTGCGGACAAACATCAGAAATCACAGGCAACCTGGCAAATCTGCTAGCAACCAAAGCAATCACAAGGAGTTTTTAGTGCAGCACCTTCTTTGCAAACGATTTCAACCAGCAACAACCAGCAACTTTTGGGAACCACTTCAAGGCAGTGGCCAGTTTTGGGTAATAGAAATTTTTGCTTAGCAACAGGTGGTTGTGTCTAATATATTGGACAACGTTTGAGCAGTGATGCATGATATCATGCAAGAAACCTAGAAGTCTGCGGTAAAACACTTTAGCATATTAGGTCCACCTTAAAATGAGTTGGTTGTACAGGAATTGATTCAGCAAGATCTGTACAGTATTTATTTTAAGTGATTCTTAATTTAAGGTCAACCATTTCTTAACTCACAAAATAAAAATGATTAAAGTGGCACCAGTTACATTTACAGTTGTCTAACTCTTAAATTCAAAGTATTGAACAGTTGCAGTTATTAAGAGAGTAGGAAAATATATCCTTTATCTATCATATATCATGTAAGTTCTACCGCAATAATGTGGTTACTTTATTTAAAATAAACCAACAAAAGAAAGATGAGTTATGATTCTTTATAGTACATGGACAAATTGCAGTCTGTGTGACTGGCCCTGATCTCATATCCAGTCTTATTATAAGCAGCTACTCTTGAGTTTGTATGTGCCAAAAAGGAGGAAAAGCATTTTGAAAAGGTATGAAAGTGAAAGTTGTGATTATCCAGTGAATCCTTTAGCCTTAAGGAAAACTAATTGTCTTCTCTGTACCTCTGTCAATTTAGATTTCAAAGGAATATTTTTAAGTAGTTAAAAATGCAGAAAAACTGGGCAGAAGATATAGATCATTAACTGTAAGAGACCTAGACAGCTCTCACACAGAGATAGAAGAGATGAGATTTGTTATGAAGCAGTCAAAATCATGTGAGAACAAATGCATGCAGTTTGAAGCTTAAGTAGTACAAAAGCTGGTTAAGAAAATATGCGGCTTTATTTCAGCTTATCGCTGAGCGGCTGGTGTTCTTCCGCCAACTATTGATCTCCAGTCAGGAAGACTTTGAGGAAACGTTACACCATCAGAGCAGATACTGCTGCTGTAAAAAAGGCAGGTGCTGCTGTCACTTACCTATAAACTCTTAGGCCTCTGGAATTTTATTGCATGTTATCGCTGCATTTTTTCACTTGCTTTTAAATGTTGCTGGTTTAGTTTGGACCAACTACAGGTACAAATGTGTACCTCAAAGCCTGAGCGGGTCGGTTTCCAGTTCCCCGTGTTAGACAGCAAGTCCTTCTGCATGTTCACCCAAATTCCATAAATCACTCAGGACTGAATAAACCTGCACTCATTAACATATCTATAATGTTTTATAGAGAACCCATTCTCCTTTTGTAAAGTTCAAAAGACTTAACCTGATCTGCAGTCAGCTAAGCAACATTGTGGACACTTTCAGAAAAGGGTTTCTCACTGAGGCATGAGAGTTGACAAACAACAGGAAACAGGTTGACTCAAATCAACCTGAGTAACTCTAACAAACAAGATAGTTGATATTTGACTGCGGCTGTTTCCAGATGAGTCGCTGTATCTCTGAAACAGCCGTCCCACTGAAGCCAAATTAAGGCTGACCGAGCAGATTCGAAGCAGGTTAAAGTCCACACACACATAAAGCTGGATTTTCCTCTTTAATTTTTAGCAACAGAAAGTTGCTCACACTGTCACAAAACACTGTCTGCAGTAACAAAGGTGAAGCAGTAAAGCAATGTTCCGACTCAAATGGCCCGAATCCATAGGTGACTAAACCTCCCTTGAGGTTTTGCCAGTAACTACGCTGAGATCATGCAGTTTGTTTGACTGCAGATTATGTTGCTGTTTGCACACTCTAATAACAAAGCAGTCATACTGCTCTTTAGGTTTCTGACTCTGCTCCTTGTTTTTGGTCCAAAAATTAAAATCAAAAGTTCGAAATTTAAGACATCTCAATCCAGATTTCACTCGAAACCCGGTTCATGACAGCACTGGTTTCCCTGGTCACATCATTGTCTTTGGAAGAAGATTAGAAGATTCTTTAATGCCTTTATGCAGTTACATAAAAAAATTCTGTACGGTAGTTCTTTGGCTAAAAACACAACAAAATACTGCTTCATAAACATCCTAACATGTTATGACCTACAAACGCCACCATTACATTGTGCGTTAACTGCATGCTGGGTCAGTGATGTAATCTGGTTGTGCTCCAAAGTGTGGTCCCCACAGGTTTCCTGTGGATAAGAAGAGGAGAAAAGACCAGGACAGTAGATGAAAACAACCTCCAAAAGATCAGTGCCTTTGGTACATTCAGCTGACTATAAATCGGAGTACAACTTAACCAGTGGCTGGATGGCAAAGGAGCTGTAAAAAAATTTGTAAAATAAAAATACAAGGGGCAAGGAAAGTCTAGTGTGTGCGTGCGTGTGCGACTGCAAACTACTCCTAGGCCATCTGAATAAGCAAACTCAGGCTCTTACATATATATCATATATTGCAATGTCATCATGGTGCCTGTAATCACTTAGCAACAGGTTAAAATGACCCTTTTTAGTATTTATGTCCCTTTAGTGCAGAAGAAGAGCATTCTGCTGTTGTATTTTCAAAACAGCATAATCTAAATTAAAGCCACAAAAGTTTCATTATATATGGTTTATTAATATGTCATCACCTTGCCTGGCAATGATCTAACATCAAGCTAAAATGATCCATTTTTAGCATATAAGCAACATCTGCCATCCCCTCCCCCCTTTTTTTCTTTTACCATTGCTATCATTGTGATTGAGTATATCAGTTTTCCAACAGCACAAAGAGACAAAACAATACTGTAGCAAGGGCATGAACAAGTCTAAGGAATACGAAAGACGGGAAAGACTCCTTTCCTGTAACGTAGTAAACTTTGCACTACCTTTGCAGGACAGGTTGCTGTGAAATAGAACGAACAGTCATGACCCTGATCACAGGGGAATGTGAGAAACTGCAGCCATCCATAAGTGTTCAGTTTTGTCAGATTAATTACTCTGATGGATATAAACCCCTCATATGCTGCTATACTGTGAAAGGTAGATATGGAACATGTTTATGTGTGTGAACGTGAAACTCGAATTAGATTGTTTGTTTGTTTTTTTTAAAGTGAAGGAGCACATGATGAAAGTGCACTGAAAATCTTTAGTTGGGGATCCCTTTTAAAATAGGAGTGTTCAATGTGACCCTCCTATATTATTATTATTATTATTATTATTATTATTATTATTAATTTGATGTCTCAGGCATTGAAAAGCAACATTTAGAATTCATGCAATGCATATCCTTTTATACATTTCCTCATCAGATTGTCTTAGAGGCTAACCCCATAGTTAGAAAGTTGTATAAAAAAAAGTTGCCCTGACTTCTGTAATTGCTTTGTTTAACATGTGTATGATGAAATCCACTGTAATCATTGTGTTAACTGAGCTTGTCAGAGCAGTTGTGTAGTTCTCTTTTCTCTAGAAGTTATAGTGGAAATGAATAAACACCACAAATGGTGAATATCATGTTGTCTCGCTTAAGAGATTATTAGTACACGCTGTTGTGCAATTTCCTGTCTGCCGTTCAGATAAACAGTATGTCATTAATCAGTGAGTACTTATTTAATTAAACACATAATGGCAGCTGAGCTTGGGCGCCGCAGCATTTTGCGTTAATCTGCGGATAAGACTTTGCTGTCAGACATCCAGCATGGCAACTGCTGGAGATGGTACCTGTTTTTCTTTTTGTTTTTTCATGCTGACCCAGACAGTTTATGTATTTGTTTTTTTAAATATTGTTGTGTGTGCTGGAAAACACACACAACAATACTGCCTTCAGTACTCCCATTTATCTAGAGCAGGAAGTGTAAGAGATGGTGTGTGTTGAAGACGCTTGGTTAGATTAATAACTTCCAATCAATACTAATTACTCTCAGCTTTCAGTTTGCAGAGCTTCCTCTCAGGATACGGTCACGGCTGAGTTAGTTACTGGGTTTATCTGATAGAAAATCTAGAAGGAGATCACCAAGCAGACAAAATATTCTTTTTAATACTTGTCTTAATTTCCTTCCATAACATGCAGACTCCTCTCTCTGTGTTTTGTCTATAGGATGCTGTCTCGGCTGAGTGAACTGATATGGGCGGACTGGATTTGGTTTCCCGAAGGCCACGGCTGGGCTGACTTGACGGATCACGATGGCAAAGTGTTCCCTAAACCTCAGGACCTCTGGGCTACTATACCCATCGCTTTCTGCTTCCTCATCATCAGGCAGATATTTGAGCAGTGAGTTTTCTCTAACACTTGTGTCCCACACTGTCATTTGCCTATTAATCTACACCTGTCTGCCTGGTTTGCATGTTTCTTTCTGACAAATATGAAATGATGTGTAAGCCTCATTTTCTACCTAAGTGTACCCCTTCTCCTCCTCTTCCCCTAGGACTGTCGCGATTCCTCTGGCCTCTCTTCTGGGAGTGAGTGACAAGCAGCGTGTTCGTGCTCCTCCAAATCCAGTCCTGGAGTCCTATTTCTGCAGCACATCAAAGCATCCCAAACAGGTACCTGTGTTTGCATACGTCACAGGTGTTTAATTCGTACTCTATGCAAGATTTTAGTGTTAAGGTTTAAATAGAAGAGACCACGATAGATTTATCTAAATCTAATGTGGTTGGCCCAAGCAGTGTCATCGAGCCGGTACAGAAGTATCAGATGGCTGCTGAAATTGCTATAGACTCCCATGTTAAAATGCCCAAAGTCACCTATGAAATTAACATATTTAAAGACTTCTAGTAAAGGAAATGTATTATACACTTTTTGAGACATGTGACTGACATCATTGCAACTATAAATACAGCGCTGACTCTTCTCTTCTTTGTTCTGCTTGTCATGTCAGAGCTCCATTGAGAGTTTAAGCAAACAGACAGGGTGTTCAGTGCGACAGGTCCAGAGGTGGTTCAGGCGCCGGAGGAACCAGGACCGACCCAGCAAGCTCAAAAAATTTAGGGAAGCAAGGTAAAATAAGAATTTCATATCCTTCTACCAAATCTGACACTTCAGCTTCAAAGTATCATGTTATAATAATAATTTGCTTTGGTGAGAATACAGGTCCCCATGACAGTAAAGCCACGTGAAGGAGGCTTTTAATAGCATTTATTTTAATGCATTTTTCTTTTTTTATGCATCGTTAAAAGACCATAAAGCAGCTCTATCTGCTGTCACTATGGTTGATACTTCTATTTAACGTGGCAAAAGTTTCATATAATGACGTCAGCACATGTATATAATGACGTCAGAGAAAGGATATTCTTAGTATAGTCATCTGAGACACACGGCTGTGGCTGTGAGCAGTCCCACCCACGTGCTGTTCAAATCTTCTGTTTGTGAGAGCCAGCCAATCAGAAGAAAGCGGCCTTAAAGGACAAGGAACTTGTTTTACACAGAGGATGAATGCTGGACTGCACAATAGCCTAGTAAAAGATAACTAAGCATTATTCTGAACTGTCAGTCGTGCAATGCTGGTATAGTAGAGTCTAAGAATAAAAACATGGAGCTGAAAGATGGCATGCTGCATGCATGCTGAAACATCCAACATGTTGCACATCTAGAAATGGCCCAGTCAACTGTCTTAAAATGGACTTGTGTCAGACAGTAAGGAGTGGCTCATTGGATGTAACCTTGCAAAGCTTTTTGTATGAGCTGCCACTACGACAACAATAAAATATGTTTTGTTTATATTATCCATCACTTATCCATTGTGCACAGATGACTGTTTTATCATGAGTACCTTGGGTTTTAACCCAGACACACCCACAAAAAAGGGAGCAGGACATTTTTTAAATGCTGTTGCAAAACCGCCCATATTGCAGAGAGGATACTGACTGCAAGCAGAAAAATGATAGATGCCAGATTTAAAAAAACACTGAATGTAAACCAGGTGTTTCCAGGCAGTAGTGGAATGGGGTTTTCTAGTTTATATGTAAACTATATGTAAAAAATAAAATGGGATCACTTCAGAAGCAACATTAGCACAGTAGGAACATGTCTTGGTGTTTTTTGCATGTGCCATGCCAGTGTTACGATATTGTATGATGAAGTCACGCTTTACCAGAACTACATTTCTGAGATTGTTGTGCACTCTCTTCCAGTTGGAGATTTACCTTTTACCTTCTTGCTTTCTTTGCTGGCCTGGCAGTCCTAATTGATGTGAGTATGCTGTCAGAAATGTTTGCACAAAGCAAAGTTTCTCTGCAAACAACGACTATGCAAAGGTTAATAGAAGTAAATGCATTTCTGCAAGTTGAAGATTGTTTCCTACAGTGCGTCTCCTGAGATTCAGCCACAGAACTGACCAGCTAATTAAAGTTATTTGTGTTCAGCTGGAGCTGTTTTTTGTACAGAGACAGAAAAAAAAAAGGAGAGTTAACATGTAAAGCGAGTAAAATCATAGAAGCTCATGGTAAGGTTTGAATTGTAACTTGATTCCAGCTGTCAGTCATCGTCGTCCTCTTCACTTTGGCTTTTACGGGCAAATAATAGGGGGATTCCAGAAACACTCTGGTGACTGTATTTGTGTGGGTAACGCAAGGTGAAACTTCACTTCAAGTTTGGATATGTAACATCTGCGTCATGACTAGAAACACCTTTGTGCTGAGTGAAAACATTTGTTCTGTTCTTTGGTGAAATAGAAAGTCTCTTTGCTACACAGAAAGACAGAAACTGAACTGTGTCTGCACGCTGTGGGATGCTGTGCTTGTAATGCTTGTTATTTGTGTATTAGAGTGCTCGAGCTGTTGTGTTGAACACTCAAACCATCACTAATACGCTGATTGTGTCTCTCCTCTCAGAAACCATGGTTCTACGATGTGAAGCTGATATGGGAGAACTTCCCAAAAATGGTATTTAAAACTGCTCTGTGGCCTTGCTTTCATTCAAATAATGACCTGAGCAATGGCTAAAATAACTCTTCTTCCTCTACTCTCCCAGCCGCTGCTGCCTTCACAGTACTGGTACTACATGATCGAACTAGGCTTCTACATCTCACTGATTTTCAGCGTAGCATCAGATGTCAAGCGAAAAGTAAGCGATACTGTTTTGTCTTTAAGCTCTGTTAGATGTCTATCCTATAAAACCCCTCAGCAACCCTCCATCCAGAGAATTCACCCAGTGAGTGCGTATGACACTGAGAATGTATTTTGAGGTTTGGATATTGATTTTCTCCTCAAGTCCTGACTTTATTGTATCGAGTGGTGCTTTCTGCATTCAGAACGACGTTATCAATGGTGAATGGTTCCACTTTATCGTCTCTTTGCTAAAGTCATAGTGAGTGAACAACAAACGGAGCTGCTCCTTTGGTTGGATGCTGTTGGCTTTTTAGCGTCTCTGAGTTAATGTGTGACCAGAGCTCTGTGGAAATCTCACTGTGGAGAGACTGATTTACCATTTTGTCCACAGGTTTGCATGTTGTTGTAAGCAAACTGTGAGGCCTCTGTGCCACGGCCTGTTTTGTAACGCTGGTTCACAAGTTCAAGGAACTAATCTTTTAAACCGAAATGTAGGATTTTTTTTTTTAGGCTTATCTGGGTAGCATCAGAGCTGCAATCAGCTTCCGATTTGAAGATTTGTTTTGTAACTTTCAGTTGAGTTTTTCTTTTCTTTCTTTGTTTCTAACTCTTTTGAACGTGTATTTAGTTTCTTTTTATACCGCTGAAGTTCTACAATCCTCTGCGTGCAAGAAGTTAATGATTTGTAAAAGTTGCATCTACCAGACAAATGCGGTCGATTGGTGACCTATCTTTACAGCTTGATCAATAAGTGACTAAATCTGGTGGATTTCAGTTCTTGCATCATCCGTTTCTGTCTTTTCGCCAGGATTTCAAAGAACAGATAATTCACCATGTGGCCACCATCGCCCTCATCAGTTTTTCTTGGTTGGTCAACTACATCCGGGCAGGGACTTTGATCATGTTGGTTCACGATGCCGCTGACTATTTAATGGAGGTATGACGACAACCTGCTAACATGGCAGGAAATGGTACAAAATGAATGTATGTAATCACACAGCAGGTATCAAGCAGCCCTCTGCCTTGATACCTACAAACACTGCAGAGTACCTCCATGCTAATCTTAAGAGCATTGACTGCCTGCCCTCTAGAGGAAAATGCATGAAGAGCTAACTCTCATCTCTCTCTATCTACCCCTCTCTACCTCTATCGGTCCATTTTTCTTTCTGTCATCTCTCTGCAGCTCTTTTCTTTCTTTACTTTTCTGTCTGTCCATCTTTTTTTTTTTTCTATTGCCTCTTTCTTTCAGTTTACCTGTCTCATCACTCCATTTTCACTATCTGTGTCTCCATATTTCAGTTTCTTTCTTTCTGTTTCTATTTATTAATTTTAAAGAGACAATGCAGTTTGACAGTTTGAATACAGAGAAACTGATGTGCTACACATAGTTTCTAGCTAATACTATTTTCCAACCCGTGTCCCTTTTTTGAGATTTTATATCCATAATGCAAAAACATTTATAGCAATGCACTACTATCATACAAAGCTATGCGAATGAATAATTGTGACTTTAAAATGAATGAATGCTTTCTCTCTTTAAAGTCTGCCAAGATGTTCAACTATGCAGGCTGGAGGAGGACCTGCAACTTCATCTTCACCATGTTTGCTGCAGTTTTCATTGTCACCCGCCTCATAATCCTCCCCTTCTGGTAAAAAATAAAAAGAGTATAAATACAAATGAATGTTTTCCATTGTTAGAAATGGTAAAGGATACAGTTACAGGATACAGTGCATCATCTGTGTAATTCCTTTGTGCCTCAGAGGTTAACCAAAAACTTTTAAAGCCATTAGAGAAATGCGCTGTTGCACGGATACCAAGCATCTTCATTATCATGATGGGAATTTTCCAGTGTTTTCTTTTGGGCACTGTGGTAAATTACGTCACTGAGCACAAATGGCTTTTGAGAGATGGCCTAACAGGTTGTTCCGGTGTCCTTCATGTTCATGTTTTGCTCCTCCTCGCTGTGAAAGGACTCCACCCCACAAGTGGAGGTGTAAGGTGTCCATACCAATATTGTCCCTGGTTCTTAGCATGCGTCCTCTCTCTGTGTCACAATAGCTGCTGTGTACACGTTCGTAACAGGCAGATTCATTCACACAAATTCCCTCTGGGGTGGGAAGCAGGGGGGAAAAAAAGTACTGTGATGAATAAGCATTACTGGTGCTCTTTTTCAGTTAATGCAGCACTGTGCAGGTAAATGGGTAGTTTACTTTATTTAGTAGAATTTTCCTAAATTTGCTCGAAACTTCCTCTGACTTTATTCTGGAAATGCAACAACAGAGCCATTGTGGAGCCTCCTGGCTCCTCTCAATGGGCTGTTGAAGCTGGCTGTAGGTGGCTCTGACTGGACTCTCTGTTCTGCCTTTGTCCTCTCATTCAGGATCATACATACGACGTTTGTGTACCCGCTGACTCTCTACACCCCCTTCTTCGGCTTCTACTTCTTCAACGGGTTGATGTGTGTGCTGCAGGTCCTGCACATCTTCTGGGCGGTGCTCATCCTGCGCATGGTTGTCAAATTCCTGCCGGGCAATGTGAGAAACACCCGCTCTTGCATTTCTTGAATTTATTAAACCGGCCGTGTAACACAATCACCTCACACTACCAGTTGTAAAATTTTACCCCGTCTCATTTTTTGTTTTTTGTGGTTTTTGTTTTTGGCTCATCAGGACATCGTCGAGGATGAGAGGAGCGATAAGGAGGAAACTGAGTCAGACGATGAAGACGGCGATTGCGAGCGTAGGGAAAAGTCTAGAAACGGGCATGTGCAGAACGGCCACACTGTCCTCAACAACAACCACAGTAAGAGGGACTGATTGGACTGTGAGGTCTGCACGTCAAGTAATGACAGGCCCTGGTCTGAAAGCCAAAGAACGTGAGCGCGGCAGGTTGAAAGGGGGCAGCAGGCACCACACACACACACACACATCCATCCTCCTTTCTTAAACCCGGGTAGTCCAGTTGAAAGCTGACTGCGCATCTTTGATTTACACTAAATGAAATGTGGGGAAGACTGCCATAGACAACCATGATGGTGCTTCACTCCAGAGCAGCTGAGTGGTTTCCTCTGTCTTCTCCCCTTTTCTGTTTTTGTTTTTTGTTTCTGTGTTTCTTTGTTCTTTTTTTTTTGTGCTGTTTGCCAAGATTTTGCGCTGTTGACCAAGTTACACGTCCAAAACCCACCTGCTTGTAGCTTCATGTTTTAATACTGGAAGTGTTTTCAGGGGAGGCCGTAGTAGTTCCTCCTTGTGGTCAGTTAACACTCTCCTGACTATTACCAACTTTATTATTTTGTTCCTCTGTTTTTGCTCTAAATAACCAAACTGAAGTCAGTGACCTTGTGATGAGCACCATTCTGAATTGTGGAAGTGACTTTCTGTGGACCATGTCGGGCTCTAAGTCCATTTACTGAAGTCCTGAGTTTCAAACACCCCACTCTGATTCATGCAGATGATTTTTTTTTTTTTTTATTTGTATTAGTGTGTCTTAAAATCTTTTCTTTTGAGAAGCCAAACGCACACAAGATCATTTTAAGTCTTAGTTTTGTTTTTGCCTAAAATTATGTTTGATTTGTGCAGTTTTTATTTTTTTGTTTCAGTCCAGTCCATGGTTTAAATTTGGGAGCAATTTGTTTGAGTGTAACCGAAAAAAGCCAATCGGTAATTGTTTAGTGAATCTTCATCAGCTGAAAGTCGGTACCATTTCCATTTAGTGTTGTTTTTCCCATCACAACATGCACTTTATGGGTTCTTCTGTAGATCGACATTGATTAATACTGGAGTAAATGGGCTCGATGGCGTTTTGATTCAAGCTGATTCTCCTTTTTGTTTGGAGTATGATTTAGATTTTTTTTTATATTTATTCTAAATATTTTTGTTTATTGTAAAAAGAAGAAAAATAATGGAAATCTTCAGTAAAAGAAAAAGAATTACACCCCAGAGTATGGTTTACATTTTCTGTTTCATTGTAATGTGCAAAGGCCTTCATCATTTCAAGTAACTGTTTAAAGAAAAGAAGAAAGAAAAGTGATTTCTGTCCCTTTTTCATCACAGACGTCCCACGATCTCTGAAAGCCCGTCGATGACTCAGCTGCCTGTGGCTCCTTCTGAAAAGCTTTGCTTCTACTCAGTTGTTTTTATTCTGCATTATGTGCTGCTGAGATGTAAAATTCATAATGACCAGAATGATAAAGATAAACATGGATAACAATTCTGTGGGGTTTTTTTTTCCTTTTCATTTCAAACTAAACTTAAGAGTTTTGGCATTTTTAACACTGAGGTAATAATGGAGTAGAACCTGAGGTTAAAGTAAATGATAATGGAGACAATTAACCGTTGAATGGTTTTATGAATGAATGGTTTTTCTTTTACACAAAAAACTTAAGTGTAAGAAAACTGGAATAATTAGCCTCCAGGCACAGAAGCCCCCCAGGCAGATTAGACTGGTGGATTGGTGTGTGTGTGTGTGTGTGTGTGTGTGTGTGTGTGTGTGTGTGTGTGTGTGTGTGTGTGTGTGTGTGTGTGTATGTATGTGTGTATTCCTGAGCAGTGCTTTTAGTTCCTACTTGCATACGTGACAATTAATTGACCAATTGACATAGTTTTTCTTATATATTTAGTTCTCCGGGGCCGTGGTGAACTCCTCTAATTCCTTATTTTGTTTACGTGTGTGTGTGTGTGTGTTTTTACAAATATGTTTGACTGAAAAAAACATATTTGGTAAATCAAAATTATTATTTATTTTGTCATTACGTGAAACTGGCTACTGAAGCTCCCAATAAATGTATAATTAATATATATATGATATATATATATATATTATATAGATATATATATATAATATATATATATATAATATATAATATATATATATGATATATATATAGATATATATATAATATATATAATGATCTCTCTAATTTCAGAAAAACACATGATGTTACCATGTGTTGCCTAGCAACCAGAATGACCTTTTTTCTGTATTTATGCACTTATATCACTTTTTACATATATTAAATAAATACATAAAAAAATGTATAGTGCAGATTTGTCAGAAGCCTGTTATTGACACAAATTATACGGCATGTACACATACTGGACATTTTTCAGCTTTTTGGGGTCTTTTAAAAAAGTTGAAGTAGCTGATAGTCCTAAAAGTTTTACTCAGACCTTTTTTTTTTTTCTTCTCTTTTCTCATTTTTGTTCTTTTCCATAAACTATTTGTACTACATGAAAACAAAGTCCCAATAACAGTCTGTCATTATTCCCATTCTCTCTCATCTGAATGTGCGGATCTGAGAATCCTTTCTTTGGAACACAAAATGATATGGTCATCATTAAGGAGCCCTGTGTAGGTGGAGTAAATGCAGTCTGGCATGAATACTGTACATCAGTCACTGGTTCTGCTGGTGTAGACCCGGAGGCACCGTGGAGCTATTACAATATCAGATGGCACAAAGTGCTGGTGACACACAGCCGCCTGGCACATTTTTCAAGATGATGAATGATGCCAAAAAAGTTCTCCGATTATTTTTTTATTTTTATTTTTTCCCCAGTTGTCCTAAAAACAAACAAAAAAAAGTGTCTAAAAGTTTAACATTTAAGATCCTAAGACGTAACCACTTCTGGATTCTTCCTCCGCCCATCTCTCTCTTCCCTACAGTATTTTGGCTTCAGTCTAAAAGGCCTCCTTACCTAATTGCATATTGAGTGGGATCACTTTACCGCCGTGCCCTACACTACAGCCTGGACACTGTTCATGTCACTGGCAGCATCACTGTAACAATCTCCATTTTAAAGTGGCAGGGTCAATTTCCAGCCTTCTCTCGCATCCTGCTCTGCAATTTAATTGCTAATGCATCTCCTGTTTCTGCTCCTCTGGCTTTCATTTCCATGCTGCCAACCCCCCCCCCCCCCCCCCCCCCCCCCTCCTCCTCCTCTGGGTACAATCTTACTCTTCTTGCTTAAATCTCTTCCTTTTGCTCTACCATCAAGTTTCCCCCTCCTTCCCTCGCTACCTTTTCAGCTCTGTGTAAAGAATAAGCTCAGTGTCACCTGAGGTGCCGGAGTTTTGCTGGTGTGAAGGCTAATCGGTGACAGTGATGAAGATCCTCCTGACAGGACAACAAAAGCAGTGGGGTGTTTGAGTCACTTGTGAACTGTGTAGACCGTTATTCAATTCCTGCTTAAGTATTAATAAGGCTTTACATGCCCTGGGGAGGTCGTGAGATGCAAGTGCATGCTTGTGCATCTTGCATGTGTATGCATGTGTCTCTGAGTGCAAGAGCTAATTTGTGGGCTGCTCATTTTTCTTGACAATCACGAAAGAGGAGGCTGGTAAAGACTTTGGTAACTGAGGACCAGCTCATGTAATCGGAGTAATAAGGAGCCTCAGAGGAAAGCAGGATGCTATGAACACTTTTGAAAAGTTTTGTTGGAGAGGATCTGCAGCGAAAAGATGGTGAGTTTGAATTATTTCAGTTTTTTTGGGGGGGGGGTTCTTGGATACATGTTTAACTTTACTCATCCTCAGTGTCCTCAGATAATGTATTGATTCAGTCACTCTTTGGGGAAAACTTTAAAGCAGTTTTTGCCTCATTAGGCACGATTTACAGATCTCACTCAACTTTGTTTTCAAAGTTCGCTGAAACGCATTTTCGCACAGTGAGTTTCACACAGTAACAAATGTTGCTCACACTTGTTGCTTAAGTCGCCGTTCAAACTGGTGGCAGGTCAGAGCGAGGTCGAGCTGAAGAAAAAAAGAAATGGATGCCTCAGAGAATAATTTACTTACAAAAAAGTGTCTCAATATCTTTCTCTTATGTTGATATATAGTAAGAGAGCTCTGCTGTACATATAAAACATTAACATTTATTGTGTTCTGCTTTTCTACTGTGAATGAGAAGTAGCACAGAGAGCGACTCGGTTTCTCTTTCCCGTATAAACCAGTGCTTTGGTACGTCTACACAATATAAAGGTTGGGGAGGGTCTGTTTGTGTTTTTATGTCATATTTTTGTCATTTTTAGCTCATCCAGGCAAATTACTGCTGCTCCTGCAGGAACGCTGGTAGGATGTTTAGTGAAACTTGCACACAGCGAACACATAACAAGCAAAGTGTGCTCAAGGTTAAGGTCACATTCATAGCTTTACAGCCAATAAACTGCATTATGATGGATCATGAGCTTGGTGACCTACTAAATCATCAATGTGGTGGTTGCAGAATTACAAGACGACCACGTGATGTTGAAAATGTGTCCTAAACACACACACACACACACACACCTTTTTGTACTTTTTGTGTAATGAATGCTACATACTGTTGTTATTATGACCTGTTGTGGGGATGACGCAGACAAAAGCAGTTTTTGTGTTGTGAGGTTTGTGAGGGTGAGTTTGTGAGGTTTTGCCAGAAGAGTCACGAGTTTAGCAACTGTAGTTTGGAAATTGTGTTTCAAGAAATGTGTCCAGACAGCTGTGGACGTTTTGATCATTTAGCGAGAGCTACTGTGCCTGTTCCTGCAGGAGAAATTAGAAAGTGGTGATTATTAAAGACAAAAAGAGTCTATCAGTCACTTCTTTGGCTTTTCAAATGTTGTAATTCTCTTAAATGAACAAGTTATGGGGAAGACTTGCTGGATAAACTGTAATTAACAACTGATTCGAAGTGATTCACTGCAGTTTTTATGGGCTCACCGATAAGATAACCCTGCAGGTGCAACATGTAAATCTATGGTGGAATATTTTGCATTCTAACGGTTTTTCCAGGTGTTTTTTCCCCTCCCTTTGTTAGACACAGAAATGTGACAAACTGCTGCTGATCGGAATAAAAACCAGACATTTGCTTCTGCATTGAAAGTGTCGTCCTCCATGCAGCCAGGATAGACTTCATTGGTTATGTGCTGCCTCTGTATTCAGAAGCTGTTTGTCACCTTTTTTCTTTCATGCGCAAAGTCACCACCAACACCTTGAAAGCACACGAGCATGCACGCCGTCCCAAAGTGATGCTGCTGCGCTGAAAAAGGAGAAGAAACGGAAACTGTCTCCCTTCACCATTATCGCTGACCACATGGATAAGCCGTCTCACCCCGTGCCGCAGTTCGAGGTGGACGTGGACCTGGGCTTTGCTCTCTTCTTTCTCTTCCTGCTGTGTTTTTTCCTTCTGGTGACGGTGGTACGCTGCGCCCAGACCGTCGTGGACCCTTATGGCTCGATCTCCACCTCCACCTACCAGGAGGAGCAGATCACCTGAGATAGAGAGAGGGAGAAGGGGTGGGGTGAGAGTGCAATCTTACCACTGTGTGGGTGCATACTTTTAAGATCATGTGGTTTATAATGTATGTACAAAAAAAGCTTCAGGACATTGAGCAAAAAGCAAGCAGTCTCATGGAAGACGTGAGGCGTGCATCGTGATGCTTTTCAGTGTTTCAGACTGAGGGCTCGAAGCACCGAGCTGTTAAAATCAGACTTTGTTCCAACCCAACAAAGGCTTTTGGCCTTTGTTGGGTTGTTACTGAAAATGTTTCTCACAAGTATTTCTCATTAAATTAACCTGAAATTTGCTAGTTGCTTTCTTTTTCTGTACGTCAAACTGTTTAAATGTGATGCATCTTCTGTGTTCATACTCACAATTAATCAACAATCAAAAGCAGCTCATGTTTCCCTACAGTCCTCCAACACCGCTGTAGGCAGGACTTACAGGTACTATGAAGGTTTTTACAGACTGGTCACAAGAGCAACAACCAACAGCAAAACCAGAGTGAGGGCAAAAGAAGGAAAACAGGTTTGTATTCAAATATGTTCAGTTTCTAACTTTCAGTTCCTCGAATTTCCAGAGTGGGGAAGCTGCTCATTTCAGTTTAGCTTTCATTGTTTTGAAAATATTTAGTTTCTGTCTGAGGCATAAACTAAACTAAAGAGGCAAGAGATTTAAAAAAGCCAGGCTACCATGATTCCCTCCATATTTGGGAAAAACTGAAATCTAGTTTTGTTTTTTTGTTTACTTTGGTCAACTAACATGTTTTTCTTCACCTAGTTCTGTCTTCTAGTTTAGCTTTTGTCATACAAAACTTTTTCTGTGTGGACCGTCTATGCTCCAAACCATTATTTAATTCAGCATGAGTGGTCTCAATGCGCTCTTTGTTACCCTGGCTGCTGCTTCAACACTGTCTACCCTGGAGCAGTAGCGCCCTCTGCTGGACAAAAGAGGAAAAGCTTACAGCACCTGGTATTCCCAGGCGGTCTCCCATCCAAGTACTGACCAGGCCCGACCCTGCTTAGCTTCCGAGATCAGACGAGATCGGGCGTGTTCAGGGTGGTATGGCCGTAAGCGAGATCATCCTTCATAAAAAGACTATTTATAGATTCGAAGTGTAATATATGTCCACTTGAGAATATGGTTGATTTTATTAACTAAAAGAACATACCACTATTTAGTCAGCGAGGACTTGATTGTAGTTTTTTTTCTCCCTATAGTGTTACAATGTCTAAAATATTGTTTGAAACTGCTTCTTAACATAAAATTATATAAATAATAAAAGGTATCATATTATTTAAGTTTTCGTAGACTGCTGCTGACACAAGCCTGCAGTCAAAATGGCGTGTGCCGGAGGACAATACCGGGGAGACGACGATAGGGGGCAGCACTTCTCAGATTCATTTGTTAACAACCACTTTTGAACGCCGAGAAGAAGGAGAAAAACAACAAGTCTGTTAAGATGGAGGAAAAACCTGCCTGATAATTTTGGATAACACATATTTATATAAAAAAAAGAAAGAAAAGAAAGAAAAAAAAGTGCAGTTATGACGCAAACTCCAAAACAGTGATTTCAGTGTTAGCCTGATATGTAGCTGCAGCTCCAGCTCTCATTACAGCGGATAATTAAGACATAACATCAGGTAAGTGGTTGAATTATTTGTGTTTGTATTAAATGAGGTAAACCCCCACGCAGCTTGATGTAGGTAGGAAATGTGTCTAAACACAGCTTTGTTTTGTTATTTGTTCGTTCTCAGTAGGCACAGCTGTAGCCCTTTAAACAGCTTTCAGAGTCTCCTGGTGCTACAGCACTCCTGTAGCAGCAAAAACAAAAAAGTTCACATTTTCTGATTCATTCTCAGGGCTTCAGGACACAGTGATGTCACATGTTTTTTGTTTGTTTTTGCGAAAAACAGTTTCACTTCCAAGGAGTTGCCACTTGGCATTGGTGCTAATGCTGATCCAGATATTAAATTTTAAATGAAAATGAAAATGTTTTCTGTATGACTTCCTCTTTACAATGTTGCTTCAGTTTAATTAGGTTTTATGCATTCATTTATGCACAGTCCTGCCAGAGCATTTCAGCCAGTTTGACTGATCCGTGTTTGTGCTAATATGCTGTGCATTATGGCCAAACATCTCCACCTTGGAACTCATCTTTCTAAAGCACATTGTTCCATAAATTATCTGGTTTGTTCAGATGCAACTCTGCGAACCTAAGCAGTGCTCCCATGTTCTTTCTTAATGAGAAAAGGCTTTCTCCTGCAGCCCTTTAGACAAGTCATACTCTTTTTCTGATTGTACTGTCACAAACATTAAAGTTATACATTCTCACTGCTCACATGTCACATACTTTTAAGACATTACACAACAAACTTGCTAAGTTAATATGTGCGTTGAAGGACATATCCTGGTCAAAAATGACTCCAAGGTTCCTCACAGCGTTACTGGAGGCCAAGGTAATGCCATCCAGAGTAAGAATCTGGTTAGATACCATATTTCTAATCTACATACAGCGTAGATGTACATGAAAAAAACTACTCAAAAATAAATTAGAAGAAGGCTTTTTTTCTAGCTTCTGATTAATTTATTTGTGCTGTTGTTGTGTGAAACAAACCAGCGGCAGATGGTAGTTTTAAAATGTGCTGAGTTTTGCACCTAATTAGATTCTAAACCTCTAATTCTTAACCTGACAGCACAGGTTTTGGGTTTATGTAATTAAAAAAAACAAACAAACAAAAACCAAGTGGACCGTTGTGAGCATGGAAATTACAATCATGGCCTTCAAGATTGAGGCAAAAGGTTGAGGTCATTATCGATGAAGAGTCAGACCACAGAGGGTGAAAAAGCCTTCGTCCCCTTGGGAATTATATTTAAGCAACCATATATTGTATAGAGTGAAAATCAGTGGACTTTATATAAGAGATCTCCACTGACACACAGAAAAGACAGCTTTAACAAATGTTAAATGTGAATTTGATTGATAGCATTTTCATTTTCTTTTGATGGCGAGCTACAGTTGTCAGGATTAGTTCTCACCACGATGAAAGTCTGGCATGGCGATGGCTCAAGTTTCACTGATGCTTTTTTTCTTTTCAGACACTATGTCTGAATCGGCATGTGAGCCCATTCACTCCACAAATGAAACCAGCAGCCAAATGACACAATGGGAAAATGGCTCAGCCTCTCTTAATCTAATAAAGAAAGCAGTGGTGGTCTTGACCAGACTGCCCGATTATAAGATCAGCGCCCTGCGACCGCCGACGCCTCAGCAGTCCTACAGCGAAGCTGAATTCTCCAGCAGCTCCGGTTCTGATATGCAGTGGCAACCAGAGGATGATTCCACTGATTCCGATTTTTCGGTTTCGAACAATAATCAGAAATCTGACAAGAACAGCAGCGGTGACACAAGGAAACCCTCCAACAGCAGTGGTAAGGCCACAAACATTACCACTTGAATCCTGCTCTCAAAACTCTCAAATAACTTTAAAATTCCACTTCTTACTTTTGCCCTCAAAGAAATAAACCCCTCTGTTGGGATATCACCAACTTCTGCCCACTGCTCTCATGAAACTACGAACATCCATCCTAACTTACCGCAGGATGAAGTGAAAGTGGACATGATGGTCTTGGCCAGGAAGAAACGCATGAAGTGGCAGCGTGGGAAAATAGTGGAGATAATTTCAAAAGGTAAGAGAAAATACTGCAGGTTTTCCAGGAATTATGATTTTCTTTGTTTGTTTATTATCCTTTAAACTTGTTAGTCCTTTTCAGATGAGAGCATTTCATTTCATTGTTGTTGTTTTTTGTATATTTGTATAAAAATATCTTTTAATTCAATTCAATTCAATTTTATTTATACAGCCCCAAATCACAACACCAGACACCTCAAGGTGCTTTATATTGTAAGGTAGACCCTAAAACAATACATACAGAGAAAAACCCAACAATCATATGATAATAGCAATAATGGATTGCATTTACATAGCACTTTTCGAGACCCTCAAAGCGCTTTACAATTCCACTCTTCATTCACTCTCACATTCACACACTGGTGGAGGCAGCTACAGTTGTAGCAGGAGCAGACTGACAGAAGCAAGGCTGCCATATCGCGCCTCTGGCTATCACCAGTAGTCGGTAGGTGATAAGTGTCTTGCTTAAGGACACAACGACCAAGACAGACAGAGCTGGGGATCAAACCAGCAACCTTCCGGTTACAAGATGAGTTTCCCAACCCCCTGAACCACGGTCGCCCCATGACCCCCTATGAGCAAGCACTTGGGTGACAGTGGGAAGGAAAAACTCCCTTTTGACAGGAAGAAGGCTCTGGCAGAACCAGGCGCTTAAAGAAAATATCTTTAAGCGATGGATTCTTGTGCACCAAAATATACACATTTAAGGATGTGACCTCAGTGTGGTTAAGATTTTCAGCTTTTTTCTCATATTTAGCTGGCAGTGGGCGAGAGGATTGCACACTCTGGACATCAGTCAATTACAGGGCGCACTGCTTCCATTGGGCATATTTAGGATAGTGATAGAGTCATGGTGCATGCAGGAAAGCTGTTGCACTTGTGGACATGACCTAATGAAGTATAACCACATTTTTTTTATTATCCTTGGTTTTCTGCGTTTGTCACTGCATGAGCCAGCAACTTAAATTTTTTAAAAAGGACATTGACCAAAGTGCTCCAAAGCAATTAAAAGAATTTGAACCCTTGTTAAATAAACTGAAAATGAAAGACAAAGACAAATGAAACGTTAAAAAGGTGAATAATAACTTAAAATATGTTATTCCTGTTTATAAAAGATGCATTTTCATTTTCTTTCTAATTTGTGAAGTACATGCGGTAAAATCTAGGCAGGCTGACATGTGTTCAGACAGCAGTACTTCACTTTTAAATATGAACCACCATTATTCAAAAAGGAAATAGCATTTAAATGGTAGGAACTAAAAAATTTTTTCTTCCTCTTTACCAGAAGATGGACGGTTAAAGTACAAAGTTAGCTTTGAAGAAAAGGGGAAGATTCTAGTATCCGGTCACCACATTGCCTTTGACACCCCACCAAAGGTAGAGCATCTTTTTGTCGGCACTCGGGTTGTTGTTCAGTGCCAGGATAACAAGTTCCAGTTCCGGCCTGGTGTTTTAGCCGAGCTCCCCAGCAGAAAGAACCGCTTCAGGTGTTCATACCTCTATGAACAAACATAATCACGGGCTTTTTGTCAGAAGAAACGAGTGTCTCACACATCGCTGTTTCATTTTCCAGGTTCTTGGTCTTTATGGATGATCACACGCCGGTCTATGTCGGCTTACCTTTTTTTCACCTGGTTTGCAGACCGTGTAAGTTGTGCTGTGCTCCGGCTTTTCTTTTACTCACAGTTGCAGCAAGCAGCAGACAGGAGAGTGTTTATTTGAAGCACGCTTACGTATTTAATTCATTATTTCAACAGTGGAAAACGTGTTTGACGACATTCCCGACGGCCTTCATAAGCATTTCATGAAACAGTACATGAAGGACTGGCCGTACCCTCATTTGACCATATACAGGGTTGGACAGAGCCTCAATGCAGAATACTTCGGAGAGCAGCAGAGGTGTGAGGTGCAGGCGATCGACTGCAGCTTGATACAGGTTGTTTTTCAGGTGGGTGTCTTTTTTTTTTTTTTTAATCTTTACATTTTAACCAGTCAACAGCAGATCTAATGCTTATTCATACTTCAGTAAATATATTTAACAGAGGTGCTTGTCAGGTTGTGGCACAGGATTTCAGGAGGGTTTGAAATTATGAGTTACAGACAGCATGTTTAACCTAAAAACATATCTCCAGTGTAAGTCCGCCTTGGCTATGTTTAAATAATCCAAAACTAAAAAAAACAAACAAACAACGCTCCCGTTTCTTTTCCTAATCACCTTTCCTTGACAGTGTGCCTTTTTTATGTCTCGCTCAGGCTGACCATCACAGAGAGTGGATCTACAGAGGCTCCATACGCCTGGAACATGCACAGGCTAGATTTTTGGAACTGAGCGTGAGGAGAGAGGCCACGAATGAGTCTGACTCTGACTAAATATCCACAGAAAGTGGATGCTGTGAAAATACTGGGAATAGCATTCACAACCCCCAGAAATGTGCCATTGCATCTCTTTGGAAGAAGATTGGCTTGTGAGCGTGCAAATAAATGACTCAAGGATATAAGGAGGAGATTTAACCTGTTTGAACGGGGTGCTAATTTTGTAATCTTTAATTTGCTGCACAGTTGTGCAAAGTGACTGAGTGGACCATCGCACTGCCGAATGAAACAAGACATAATTTTTCCTAGAAAACATGCGAATGGTGATTTTCTTTTTCAATTTCTAAAGAAATGGCACTTTATAATTGCACAACTTTTAACAGCAAGGTTAAGCAGCTGTATTTTTTCAACTTTTTTTTTTTTGAACAGTTATATGTGAAAATGTTCATACCCTCATTTATTAACTTGGCCACGAATAGAAATTTGTCTGATGTGTGTTCATTCACTTTTTTCAGTGTTGTTTTTTATGAATTGGGAACAATTCATATGAACCTTTTTTCATATTTACAGATTGATATGACAGTTATGTCTCTGATTTATTTTGCCTTTGGTGTCTGTTATGTTGCATCCTTTGTCGTTCAACAATAAAAAATTTTTTAAAAAAAGCCTTGTATATAAGCTTGTCATATGCAAGCAAATACCCTCTGCCTCATTCATTTCCTTTACTGGACTGCATAATTGTAATTTAAAGATAAATCTGAGCTCTCACCTGCTAAATTTACTGATATAAAAATGACTGACATAGAAGTTTAGCTATCTAATATCTTTTCTACACTTTGACCTGGTCACACTAGTTAAATAAATACCTTTTAATACATATCAGGAATGTAGCAGAGAGGAAACTTAAGGGAAATGGATGTATGCAAGGTAGTGTTTCATATTTGCTCCTAAGTGCAAATTTTAGACTAGTATGAATTATCTGAGAAGCAAAGCACCAAACAATTAATTTGCTGTACTTAAAAATGTAACTGACGAAGACTCAAAAAAGACCAAAACAATCAGTCTTAAACAGACATATTTATGTGTTTACTTACCCAACAAAATATACTCATTTCAAAATTAATACTTTAGTTTTCATTTATTCGAGAGAGCCTTGTATAGCTCAACACTGTTCAATTTAAATTTACTATTAAGTTTTTACTCAGAGAATGGTTTGAAAAATTGAAAACATCAAGTGAGCCACAGGTCTCTGCCTTGTTCATGGCAGAGATTAAAAGAGAATGACCAGCTGATAGGAAAAGCAACCTCAACTCCTATAACGTTACAATCAAAGTATGCAGAACAGCATCTCTGGATGCACAGATGAGCAGCACGCCAGGTACCAATCCTGTCAGCTAAGAACAGGAAACTGAGGTTCCATGGATCACAGCAGTTGGAAAACGTTGCATGGTCTTACCGATCCGAATTTCTGATGCAACATTTTGGATGGCAAATGTTGTGTAATCATATGTTTATCAATCCATCCTGCCTTGTGTCAACAGTTCAGACTGGTGGTGGAGTGATGGTGTGGGGGATATTTTCTTGGCACACCTCAGGCTCTTTGGAACCAACTAAACATCCAGTCATCTGGAAGACTAATAAAAATAAAGTAAAACTAATAAGAAAATGCAAAACTATAATAACTCTGCGTTCCATACATAGCAATTGGTTTAAAAAGAAGTAGAAGATTGTCGGTCGTATTTCCGGACGCAGGGGGCGGCAGTGAGTCTCACAGGTCTACCCAGCAACATGAAGAGAAGAAGACCATAGAACAAAGCTAAGGTATGGCTTGCTTCTTATTTGACATTTTAAATTAAAATCAATCAAATTAATTAATCTAGCTGAAATTAAAAGAATGGTTATCAGGTTGGATACACTTTGTGCGATAAAGAGGCGCAGAGGCAGGATGAAACGGTCTCCACGGCTAACTGATTGAAGTCCATGCTAGCTTCGACCAATAAGTCTCAAGACAAAATCAGATGCTGGTGTTTTGGTTTTTATTTATTTAGTTAGCTATTTTTAGTAAAGCCCTTAACACCTTATCCTGGCTGGACGTCTTTTTTAAAATATACGACCTTGAGCTTGAGAAGTGTTTCTGATTTACTTTTAATCCCCCCTCTTTGAGCCCGCACACCTAGATGCAGAGGAACCAGATGTTTGCCAGGTTTCAGAATACTTTATCGATCCCTGGGGGAAATTATTTTTTGTTACAGTGCTCCATTATAAACAAACATTAACAAGACAGACAATACGCTAACTAAGAATAGTACAAATATATATACACCAATATGTATGTATATATATATATCCCCTCTGGCCAACACCAGTAGGCAGTAGGTGAAGTGTCTTGCCCAAGGACACAATGGCCGAGACTGTCCAAGCCGCGGCTCGAACCGGCAACCTTCCGATTACAAGACGAACTGCCAACTCTTGAGCCACGATGTTCTTCATAGCAACATTATAAATGTTATATGGTGGTAACACAGTATGAAGACATGGTTACATGTAATAGATGGTTGGTTTGAATAATTTATCAAATGTGAATTTTACATTTCCAAGAATCTGAGAAAATACCTCAGGTTTTATGAGGGAGCATTCCCTGTAGTAAATGCTCCCTTTAGGGCCAGTAAAGCAGATTATTTGCCTCCATCTCACTCTATCCTTTCCATCCTCTTCTCTCACACCAGCCATCTTCATTTCCTCCTTCATGACATCCATACACCTCCTCTGTGGTCTTCCTCCTTCCCTCCCGCTTGGCATCTGTTGTCCATTATAGCCAGCATCCTTCCTCTGCACCATCTCTAACCACACCTATTCAGCTGTCTCCAAACTGTTTAACCCGAGCTATCCCTCTGATATAATCATTTCTAATCCTTTTCCTTTTGGGCACCCCAGTGAAAATCTGAGCATCTTCAACTTTGACATCTCCAGCTCAGCCTACTGTCTTTTTGTCAGTGCCACTGTCTCTAAACCTTGTATCTCCAGTCTCACTACCATATTGTGAACCTTTGGTTTTACTCTTGCTGCTATCATTCTGTCACAAATCACCGCCAGGACTCTTCTTCACCTCTCTGTTGCTTTTCTGACTACTTAAACTCATCCCTCTTCACTATATCTGGTTCCTGCATCGTCATTTTTACACCCGTCTCCCTGTCATGCAAACAATTGTTCTGTCTTTCTTCTACTGAATGCAATTCCTTTTCTGTCCAGTGCACCTCCACCTCGTTCACCTGCTCCCTATTCTCACTAGAATGCACCATGTTGTCCAGAAACATTCTAGCTCAATAAATTAGTGATTCATTTCAGCGGTAAGTTAGCTAAACCACAGCACAATGTAACCATTTTCTATTAATATGTGCTTTATTTATGCAGGTAAACACTCAAAGGCTCTTGACCTTCCTCTAAGAGATGTGATGTCAATCTTTTCTAGTGTGTTAGGAGCCCCAAGTGTAAGTCTTTGAGATGTTTGGACTTTGCATTGTTCATTTCTTTTCTGCATCATGAGAAAATCTATGCTTTTTTGGAATAACATTAGTAATAATTAATCTCTGATATGTGAAACATTTGTGTGTTGCAGTAACTATGGATGGAGATGAGACTGAGATGAGCAGAGAGGAGTGCTGGATAATAGACAAGGCTAAGGAGACCCAACGGGTCTCTCCGGATTTGCTGGAGAAATGCAATCAGCTGCAGTCTCTGCTGAAAAGGAGAGAGGAACAGGCCGCGTGCCTCCTGAGACTTTGCGAGTGAGTGTTGTCATTGTAAACGAATATGAAAGCATTAAGTGTGGCAATCTTTAAAAAAACAAACAACTCTTTTAACATGCTTAACTACCCACACAAAAAACTGGTTTTGGGGTTCATTCTCTTGTTGGTTCATTGTTGGAATAAAATGTAATAAAAACGAGCAACAGTCAAGAATTGTTATATATGGAGTGTGGAGATGAGGAAAATATTGTACTGCTACTATTCATAACTATCATCATTATCATTGCATTAATCAGCATTTCATTAATACATTTATTGAAGCGGTTGGCCTTACATTAAAACTTGTATTGCAGGTGTGATCATAATTACATATTAACCTTTTATTGCATGTGCAACTGTAATCATTTTTATACACACATTGCAGGATTGTGCTTATATAGAGTGATGCTCGGTCTATTTAAAGGTCTTAAGCTTCGCGTGGCGCAAATGTCCAGGCGATCCATGGTGTAAGTGACCTAGAGCAACAGAAGGTTTAAGCATGCATGCTTGCAAACATACATGATAGTATTCATTCTAGGCTAAAGGCCTGGGACACATTTTGCTTCTAACTGCATTTGAGTTTGCCTAGTAACAGATGACAGAAGAAGAGTCAAGTAAAGTGTCAATCCTCAGGGACCACCTGGAGGGTGAAACAGATTGCCATATATGGAAGAATGTGATAGGAAGTTTCACACTGTTAGACCTCTGCCTTACCACAACATACTTCAAATACATCGAAGGCTTCCACAGACAAAAACATGGCTGTGGAA